>NW_007196558.1:0-1363 GCF_000164805.1 Carlito syrichta | reverse complement strand
GGGCTGAGGCCCCAAATTGGCACAGCAACACTTTCACTGCATTTTATTGATCAAAGCAGTTGTAGACCAACCTTAATCCAAAGGTTGTAGAGATAAACTCCACTTCTTAGGAGGAGAGTGACAAAGAACTTGTGGCCATCTTTATTGCAGCACATGGGGTCACTGGCCTCCCTCACTGGACCTGGCTACATTCCCTGCCTTTGACACTCATAAGGAAGGGGCTGGGGGGCAGAGAGGAATGAGGACCCCACCAAGCAGGCTGGGGTAGGGAAGGTGCTGGACAGGGAGACTGATCCAAGCCCAGAATCAGGGAGGGGCCCACAGAGTGAAGGCTGGGGTGACTACAGCTCCGAGCTGTAGAACCTGTAGGCCTGAGGCCACAGAAACCTCAGCAAAGTTAAAGTTAGCTGAGTAAGTTTATGTTTCACGCAAAGCTAGAGGTCTGACTCAGCTGTCCTCTTCACCTCCATTTCCTTCTACCTGTGTGAGGACCTAGGTGCTTCTCACTCTTTAATTCTGGGAAGTGACTAACTGTACTGGGTTCCAGCCCCTGCACTACTCCTCTGCTACCTGGTGATTTGGCAAGGCCTTTCCCCTCTCTGAGCCTCATGGTCTACATCATGGAAGGAAATACTAGCACCACCTCCCAGGTGGTGGTGACTAGGAGGCTCTGAGCAAAGCACCCACTCATGTTTTGCATCCAGAGTGGAGTTGGCACTACTGCCACCATGTGGGGCATGGTTTCCTGGCCCGCACACCTGTCAGTTCCTCAGCTGCTTCCTCCTTCCCATCTGGTACCCACATCCTTCAAGATACTGTGGCCAACTGGTCTCCAGTGGCTGTGTCATCCAGGACACCTGTTACCTGCAGGGAGATCACCCCAGAGTGGACACCATGGTGCTTTGCAAGTCTTCTGCTCCTCAGCAGGGAGCTTGGCCCTCCTGTGTCTTGTTAACAGAAATCAACATGCCCTCCCTTCCTTCACCAGGAGGCAAAGATGAGGATGGTTTTGTCTCTGCTTTGAGCAGTGCCAGACTGAGTGTGCCGGGCTGGGCAGGCCAGGCGAGGAGGATGGTGTGAGCATGAAGCTTCTGAGGACAGCCGGCTGCCTCCAACATGCAGTCACATAACAAACCTTTGCAGTGCACCTCTGCCGGGCCCTCTTCTAGGCATTAGGGATAGCATAGGAAACAAAGTCCAGCAAATGTCACTGTCTTTATGGGATGACCCTCCACCCATTTCACAAGTAGATGCGTTGGGATTCCTGGGTTTATCTTTGCTGTCTCTGAGTGTCGGGCCCTGGGCACACAGCAGGGGCTCAGCAGATCCTAGGGTCCTCTCTCTTCCTGCTCTTCCTCCCTTG
>NW_007196557.1:81874-126259 GCF_000164805.1 Carlito syrichta | reverse complement strand
AAGGAGGGCTTGACAGATTCTCTGGGTTTCAAGGTACACCATCATATCGTCTGCAAAGAGAGAAACTTGACTTCCTCTTTTCCTATTTGGATACCCCTGACTGCCTTCTCTTCTCTGATTTCTTGAGCCAGGACTTCCAATACTATGTTGAACAGGAGGGGTGAGAGTGGGCATCCTTGTCTTGTTCCAGTTTTCAGGGGAAATGGTTCCAATTTTTGTCCATTTAGGAGTATGCTGGCTGTGGGTTTCTCGTAAAATGGCTTTTACTATTTTGAGGTATGTTCCCCATATGCCTAGATGTTTAAGGGTTTTTATCAAGAAGGGGTGCTGGATTTTATCAAAAGCTTTTTCTGCATCTAATGATACAATCATGTGGTTTTTGTTTTGACATCTGTTGATGTATTTAATTACATTTATGGTTTTACGAATGTTGAACCAGACTTGCATCCCAGGAATGAAGCCTACTTGGTCATGATGGATGATTTTTGAGATGTATTGTTGAATCCGGTTTGCTAGGATCTTGTTGAGAATTTTAGCATCTATGTTCATCAAAGATATTGACCTGTAGTTCTCTTTCTTTTGTTGGATCTTTACCTGGCTTGGGTATCAATGTGATATTGGCTTCATAAAATGATTTGGGGAGAGTTCCATCTTTTTCAATTGCCTGGAATACCTTTAGTAGGACTGGTATCAGCTCCTCCTTAAATGTCTTGTAGAATTCTGCTGGAAAGCATCTGGACCAGGGCTTTTTTTGTAGGTAGTTTTCTTATTACATAGTCAATTTCCTTGATTGTTATTGGTCTATTTAGGGTCTCAATTTCTTCTTGTTCCAACCTAGGTAGGTTGTGTGATGTCAGAAAGTCCTCCATTTCCTTAAGGTTTTCAAGTTTGTTTCCATACAAGTGTACATAGTAGTCTCTAATGATCTTTTATATTTCTTCAGGGTCAGATGTGACTTCATCTTTTGTGTTTCTGATTGTGCTTATTTGGATTTTTTCTTGTTTTTTTCTTGGTCAGTCTAGCTAGGGGACCATTGATCTTGTTTATCCTTTTGAAGAGCCAGGTTTTTGTTTCATTGATTTTTTGTATTATCTTTTTGTCTTCTATGTCCTGGATTTGGGCTTTTATTTTGGTGATCTGGATTCTTCTGCTGAAATTAGGGTTTTTTGTGGTCCTGCTTTTCCAGCTTCTGTAGGTGACTTGTTAGGCTGTTAATTTGTGTTCCCTCCATTTTCTTCATGTGTGTTTGCAGGGATATAAATTCCCCTCTTACTACAGCTTTTAAGGTGTCCCAGAGATTTTGGTAAGATGTTTCTTCATTTTCATTTGTTTCCAGGTATCTTTGATCTCTGTTTTGATTTCATCATTGACCCAGGAGTTGTTTAACATCATGCTGTTTGGTGTCCATGTCTTTGTGGGTTTTGGGGGGACCTTGTTGGTGTCAATGTTTATTTTTATTCCACTGTGGTCCGAGAAGGTACATGGTAGAATTTCCATCCTTTTAAATTTGCTTATGCTTGATTTATGGCCAATTATGTGGTCGATCTTAGAATACGTTCCATGTGGTGATGAGTAGAATGCGTATTCTGTGGTCTTTGGATGGAGTGTTCTGTAGGTATCAATTAATTCCATTTGGTCCAGAGTCACATTGAGGTTCCAGATCTCCTTGCTGATATTTTGTCCTGATGATCTGCCTAGGGTTATGAGTGGGGTATTAAAGTCCCCAGTTATGATGGTGTTAGAGTCAATATCTTTCTTTAGTTTTCCTAGAAGTTGCTTTATGAAAGTTGGCACACCTATATTGGGTGCATATATGTTTAGGATAGATATTTCTTGTTGATGGAGTGAACCTTTTATCATTATGTAGTGGCCCTCTGTATCTTTTTTAATTTTTGATAGCTTAAATGGTATTTTGTCTGAAATTAGGATCGCGACTCCTCCTTTCTTCTGTGTTTCATTTGCCTGAAAATTTGTTTCCCATCCTCTTACTTTGAGTTTCTGAGTGTCCTTTCTAGTGAGGTGGGTCTCTTGAAGGCAGTATATTGTTGTCTGGTGATATTTTATCCATTTTGCCATTCTATGTCTTTTCAGTGGTGCGTTTATTCCATTCACATTCGGGCTAATTACTGAAATGTGAGAGTTCATCCCTATCATAGAGTTCTTATAGAGTTGTTGTTCTTCCTTGTTTTTTTGTCTTTCTTTTGGTTTGGGGGTTGGTTCATGTATATTTTATTTTTTTTCCCTGTACTCTTGTGAAGAACATTATTCATTTTTCCTTTTCTTCTGTGTTTAGTACTTTCTTATGTGTTTCATGTAGAGGTGGTTTGGTGGCAGCACAACTTCTTAGGGATTCGATATCTGGGAAAGATTTTAATTCTCCCTCACTGATGAAGCTTAGCTTGGCCAGGTAGTTTATTCTTGGTTGAAATTGTTTATCGTTTAGGACTTTGTATATAGGGCTCCAAGCTCTCCTAGCCTGCAGGGTTTCTGTAGATAAATCTGCTGCTATTCTGATTGGTCTTCCATGGTAGGTTGAACTGGCCTTTTTCTCTTGCTGCATTTAGGATTTTTTTTCTTTTATGCCTACTTTGTTTAGGTGAATTATTATGTGTCTAGGAGTTGGTCTTCTCATTTGTTGTCTTGCAGTGGTTCTCTGAATCTCTTTTGTTTGAATTTTTGCATCACTGATTAGATAAGGGAATTTTTCTTGAATGATCTCATGGAAAGTTTTTTTCCAGTGTGGTCTCTATCTCTCTTTCTGCCTCAGGAAGGCCAATTACTCTTAGGTTCAGTCTCTTGACGTAATCACTCATCTCTTGAAGGTTTTGTTCTGTCTTTTTGAGCTTATTTTCTGTGTTTTTAAGAGTTTGGGTTCGTTCTATATTTTGGTCCTCAAGTTCTGAGATTCTTTCTTCTGCTTGGGTAATTCTGCTTTCCATGCTTATCAGTTTGTTATTTATTTCATTCACAGTATTCTTTATTACTGTTATCTCAGATATCAGCTCCTTCCTAATTTCTTCTTGTGTCTCCTCAATTCTTTTTAATCTCTCCATTAATGTCTTAATATCTAGGTTTGTAGTTTAAGACCCATCATTCTGGGGGCTTTTCATTGTTTGCATTCCGAAGTCAGTTTCTCAGTGTCTGCCCTCCCAGGGGTCTGGGAAAGACCCATACTCTTCTTTTGGTTTTTCTTCATTTGTGTAGATTTTTCTCTCTCTCCCCCTTTCCCTCTCCTTCTTAAATTCTGTTTTTGAGGGAAGGTGGGGCTGCTTTTGTTTCACTTCTGCAATATCCTGTTCTTCCTTATGAAGGTCTTCTGGCTTTGTTCACTTTTGAGGTTGGAGTGTGGGCTGCAGACTGTACTTTTTGCAGTTTTGAGGTTTAATTGAGGGGGATGCTGTGGTTCAGAATGTATATGCTGATTCTAGCATCCACAAAAAGGTGTATGAGTACACTGGAACCTATTTCCCTCTGCCTTACAATCTGTCTGTGCAGCAGTATGTAGGCTTGGTCCCTAGATTAAAAAGGGGGTAAAAAAGAGGAAAATAATGGAGGAAGGGAGGTCAATAGGAAGTTAGAAAGAGAGAAGAGTGAGAGGGAAAACAGACGTACATATCAACTATCAGGTGAGAAAGATACACAAGGCTGGAGAGAAGTGAAAAAAAGACATGCAAGAAAGATTTCCTAAAGAATACTGATAGCTACACAGAGATAGACCAATAAAATCATGAAACAGTGTAAGTTAGAAGGCAAACAACAAAAGTGATCAAAACAAACAGTCAAAATGATAAAATCATAAGTCAAAATATGAGATCAGACTAAAGTCACTTCAGTTCTGATTTCTGGCCTCTCCCCTTTGTTTTTTGTTGCAGGCAGCTAGATGTACTCACAGTTTGGGTTTGTTTTTTTGGTTGTTGTTGTTGTTGTTTTTGAGTTGGAGTCTCACTCTCTCGCCCAGACTGGAGTGCAGTGGCCACTCCCGGTCACCGCAGCCTCGCCTGCTGGGCTCCAGTGATCCTTCTGCCTCAGTCTTCCAAGTAGCTGGAACTACTTGGTGCTGGTTTTTTTTGTTTGTTTGTTTGTTTTTTAGCCTGCTGCCTGGGAGTTGCTTTCATCTGATTCAGCATAGGGGTGGGGCTTTGTCTCCTGTTTAGTGACATTACCTTAGGAACCGAGGTGGGGGTTGTTGATAGGTGGGCGGGGCAATGGAAATATCTGCCTAGAGAATGGCAGATTCACTTTCACAGATCCGTTTTTCTCCGCTTGTCTGGATCCCCAAGCTTGGGGTCACGCACTGAGTGCCTCACCCAGGATGGACCCAGAGATCCAGAGCTCCAAAGCTCCAAAGGGCAGGCAGTGAGCAGCAAGAGAGTCCCTGGGCCCCCCACAGGGTACTTCAGCCAGGAATGGGAGTGGTGTCTCTGAGGGGCGGGCACCCAGAACCTCCCTGAGTGACCCACGGCTTGGTGCTGGGTGCTGGGGGAGAGACAATGTAGCCAGTGAGGGAGCTGAGACCTGAGACTCCCATGCAGGCAGGAGTCACATATGGTGGAACAGCAGCAGCAGGGGGCCACAATATCTGGCCCTGCGTGGGACCGAAGGTCCCCGGGTCTTGGACCAGTGCGGCTGGTGGTGGGCTGGGGGATGGGGGAAGAAAAGTAAGAGTCTTTTTGGGAACTCACGTTCAGAGAATCTCACAAGTCCACCTTTGCCGTCGCCATCTTACCAGAACCCCCAGGTATCTTTTAATCTCCCTTTTGATTTCTACATTGACCCAGGAGTTGCTTAGCATCATGCTGTTTGGTGTCCATGTCTTTTTGGGTTTTGAGGGAACTTTGTTGGTGTTGACATTTATTTTTTATTCCACTGTGGTCTGAGAAGGTGCATGGTAATATTTCAATCTTATGAAATTAGTTTATGCTCAATTTATGGCCGAGGATGTGGTCAATTTTAGAGTACATTCCATGTGGTGATGAGTAGAATGTATATTCTGTGGTTGTTGGGTGTAGTGTTCTGTAGGTATCAGTTAAGTCCATTTGGTCAAGAATCACATTGAGGTTCCAGATCTCCTTTTTGATTTTTGTCTTGGTAATCTGTCTAGGGTTGTGAGTGGGGTATTACAGTCTCCAACTATGATATTGTTAAAGTCAATATCTTTTCATGTTTGCCTAGAAGTTGTTTTATGAAAGTTGGTGCTCCTATGTTGGGTGCATATATGTTTAGGATGGATATTTCTGGTTGATGGATTGAACCTTTTATCAATATAGAGTGACCTTTTGTATCTTTTTAAATTTTTGATAGCTTAAAGGGTATTTTTTCTGATATTAAGATCACAAGCCCTGCTTTCTTTTGCATTCCATTCACCTGAAATTTTGCTTCCCATGCTCTTACTTTGAGTCTATGCGTGTCCTCTCTGGTGAGATGATTCTCTTGGAGGCAGTATTTTGTTGCCTCATGATTTTTTATCCATTTTGGCATTCTATGTCTTTTCAGTGGTGCATTTAGTCCATTCATGTTCAGGTTAATTATTGAAATGTGAAAGTTTATGTGTGTTATGAGGTTCTTATAGAGTTGTTGTTCTTCCCCTGTTTAAGTTTCTTTTCTATGTTTTTTTTCTTCTTTTTTTTGAGTTGGAGTCTCACTCTGTTGCCCAGACTGGAGTGCAGTGGCCGCTCCCGGCCACCGCAGCCTCGACCTGCTGGGCTCCGGCAATCCTTCCACCTCAGCCTTCCAAGTAGCCAGAATTATAGGCATGTGCTACCACGTCTGGCAGATTTTTTGATTTATTGTAGAGATGAGGTCTCACCTGCCCAGGCGGGTCTCGAACCCATGGGCTCAGGCAATCCACTCACCTCAGCCTCCCAAAGGCGCGGGATTACAGGCTGAGCCACCGAGCCTGGCTCTTCTCTATGTTTTTGACAGTTTGGGTTAGTTCTATATTTTGGTCGTTATGCTCTGAGATTCTTTCTTTTACTTGCCTAATTCTGTTTTCCATGCTTATCAGTTTGTTGATTGCATTTATAGTTTTCTTTACTGGTGTTGTCTCAGTTATCAATTCCTTCATGTTTTCCTTTTGTCTCTTCTCAATTCTATTTATTCTATCTATTAATGTCTTGATATCTGGGTTGGTAGTTTGAGACTAGTCATTCTGGGACTCTTCATTGTTTGCATTCTAAAGTCTGTTTTCTCAGTACTTGACCTCCCAGGGGTCTGTGTGAGACCTGTATTTTTCTTTTGGTTTTTTTTCATTTGTATGGATTTTACTTCCCCCCACTTTTTTCCCCCTCTTCTTTAATTCTGTTGTTCAGGGATGGTCGGGTTGCTTTTACTTTTGTTTGCTCAGTCTCTTTTCTTTCTTATGTGGATCCTGTGGCTTTGTGCAATTCTGAAGCTGAACTGTGGGTTGGGGGCTGTACTCTTTGCAATTTTGAGATTTAATTGGGGGGGAGCTGTGATTCAAAATCTATCTGCAGATCCCAGTATCCACCGACAGGTGTGTGGGCACCCTGGAACCCACTTCCCACTGCCTTGCAATCTGTCCATGCAGTGGGAGTATAGGTTTGCTACCTGGAAGCAAAATGAGGTAATAAAAGGGAAAAGAATGGAAAAAGAAAGGAAGGGCAAGAGGAAAGTGGAGAGAGAGACGAGTAAGAGGGAAAACAGTTAGACATACCAACTAACAAATGAAAAAAGTCAAAAAGACAGAAAAAAGTAAGAAAACCTAAAATGTACAGATAATCATAAAAACACACAATCCAATAAACACTTCCCTATTGATGTACTCTTCCCATACAGGCAGTCTAAAGAAAAAAATGAAAAAAAATCAGTGAAATAACAGGAACAAAGCAAGTATGAAAATGTTATCAAAAACAGAATGAGAAAAAAACTAAAACAAAAAACAAACATAAATAAGCAAAACAAAACAAACAGATAAAAAATAAAAATAAAGACAAGGAACCAAACTTGCTCTGAGGTTGCTCCTGTAAGTCCAACATCCTTTCAGCACTGATCTCTAGCTCTCAGCACAGGCTGATGTGCTCACAGCTTGGGTCAGATGCCTAGGCCTACTGTGAGAGGAAGGTCAATCAGATCTGTACTCACCTGGCTTGCTGCCTGTTGAGTCTGCCACTCAGATCTGACCTGTCTGTGTCTGATCCAGCATGGGGGAGGGGCTTCTGTTCCAGTTTGATGAGATTGCCTTAGGTCCCAAGTTGGAGGCTGGGCAGAGCTGGGCAGACCTGGGAGGGGCAATGCAGGTCTCTGCCTGGTCCTGGGACAGAGAAAATGGCTGTGGTCAGCATCTCCTCACAGGGCATGGGACTCCTCTCTGGCTCTCCTCCATCCTTTCTCTCCACTGGTCAGATCCAGGGCTCCAGCTGGTCCGCCATAACCAGTGATGGTATGGGCCAAGCGTCAGGCAATGAGAATCAACTGGATTGGACAGGCTTTCCTCAGGAGAGTCCTGTGAACAGCAGATGATCTTGTGTACACTGCGCTCCAATCTCAGGGTGGTAGGGGCTTGCAGTCACCCTCAGAGGAGGGGCCTGGGTGCATGAACCCGAGTCTCCCCACAGACGGACTTTAACTCTTCCACTAGTGCATGCCTATTCATGCAGAGAGTCTTTATGGGCACTTGCTTTTGCAGAGACTCACAGTCCAAGCTGTCCGGTAGCCATCTTAAGCTCTGCCCCTTTATGCCACTTCTAAAAACAACACTGTTTTTGAAAACATGATTAATGGCAGATCTTTACTGAATTACTCTGTAGGATTTTAGATTTACCCTGTCAATCTCTTTAAAACCAAGCTAAAAATGTTGGTGTGTTATCAGGAAACTGTCCTCCTGTTGTTCAAATTGAAACCTACTTCTTGTAACACACATTTCTTCTCCAGGAATACCTGTGAGATACATCTTACTTCATAGGCAAAGAAATGGCAGTACAAAAGAGTACGTACTGCTTGCAAGTTCCATAACCCACTAAACAGAAGAGGGCCTTGTGCTAGGAAGGACACAGCTGTGAGCACAGTGCCCAGAGTCCTCACCCTCATGGAGATTTTTCCTTAGTGCCTGGCAGACATTACTAATTAACAGTGACCCTGTTCTTCTAGTCAGGATGCAAATTCACCATCCTCAGCTCAGCATCCCCACCACCTGATCAGGGAGGGCTCTAAGTGTCATTCCCAAAGCACACCATGAAATGAGATGCTTAGAAAACTAGAAACTGGGGTAATGAACAGCAAATGGAAATGGAGTAGAAAAAGGTGCCTGATCTACCTGAGGACACCATCTTCAGTTGTGGCACGCTCATGTAAAGAAAAGACAAAAACAAAAAAGAAGAATATTTAACCCAGAATTATACCAGAAAATGCACTAGTTCTACGTATCTTCCTCCTAAAAGTCTAGTGTTCCTTCAAGTCCCTCTTCCCCTCCCAATGTCACCTCATCTGGGATGCCTTCCTGGGTTCTTCAGCCAGTTGATAATTTATCCTCTGTGATCCTGAAATACTCTGCTCACTAAGAGCTTCCCATGGATGGCCCATAGTCAAGTTAGTTGGATGCAAGGTACCTCTATGAGTACGTTCATATCCAAGCCTGTCCTAGGACATGGCCATTGTTGCTGCCACTACTCTTGCTGCTATATAACCCTCCCTCGATACTCTAGGAGTGTCTGGGATATGGTCAGGAATACAATCGCTGTTAGCAGCATTATGGTTGGTCAGATTCTCCCCAGTTCAGGGGCTGCTGTGAGAGACTGGGAGCTTTCACTTCCCTACTTGCAGTATAATCTGCCTTAGTGTGCCTGTCATCACACCCTCCAGGGCTGAGATACCATCCTTCACTCAGTAGTCACTGGGTACTGCTGGCCTTCTGGGCACTCTGAAACCCTCACACCCCATATTCAACATTCAGAGCCTTCATAAAGGGAAAGAAGATTAACTTCCTTTCTCTCTGAGTCACCATTTTCTTCTCTATTGCCACTGACCACTTTCTTTTCTCAGTTTTTGCAAGTTTTTTCTCATTCAGCAGAGATCCCAGGTGGCTCCTAGGTGACTTCTGGTGGCATCAACTCTTCTCTGGCAGGGACAAGCCACTGGCCTATCAGACTATGTGCATTAGGTCTTGTAGAGTAAAAGAAACTTTTCAGTGATCTTCATGACTCCATTAGATCTGGCCATCTTTTGCCCTCTGACCTCCTCTCCTACTCTCCCTCAATCATTATACTGCCTCAATCTCTGCACTAGACTTGTTACTGAAACTTGAACATACTAGACACAACCTCGCCTCTGAGAATTTTTACTTGCTATCACCTTAAGTAGAAAGCTCTTCTTACACACTCTTTCACAAATGTCATGCTCTTTGCTAGACCTCCTCTGACCACTGAAAATTGAATCACTTGGGTTAAGGTTCCACTGACTTCCCTTGTCTTCTTAGATTTTCTCCATTAAAATTACTGCCTTTAAATAGCCATATAGTTCACTTTTTTGTTTTGTATCTGTGTTTCCCACTAGAAGGGAAGATTCATGAGGGAAGATACTTTTCTCTGTTTTTTCACTGCTATAAAGTGTCTGGCACATTGTAGATGCTCAGTAGGTATTTATTGGATGGATGGATGGATGGATGGATGGATGGATGGATGGATGGATAGATGGATAAACAAAAGGAGAAATGGGTAGATGGAGAGTTGGATAAATGTACGTGTCTTCTCCTATCCTCAACTTACATGGACCAAAACAGTCCAGGACATCCGAGATTTGTTCAAAATTGATTGTCCTGCCATACCTGCAGATGTGTACCAGTCTTTAAATTCTATTCTTGTTCCAGGATTCCAGTCCCACTTTGAAAATTTTCCAGGTTTTCTTCTGTGCCTATTCTTCTAATTCCCTGTTCACTCCTTTTTTCCAGGAAGTCCAGAGGTTCTCTAGTAGTAGACATTCTCCTTTTAAATAGCAAAAATATAGCCTTTGCATTTTAGTTAAACACATCTTCCCTATTAAAACACTCGAGGGACTAAACCAATCATTGCCAAACATCAGTAAGAGTGTGGTCCTCTTAAAATTAGTATTCTCATCAGTGGCAGTAGTCTGGGGGGAGCGTGAATTAGAGACAGGAAGGTACAATTTAAGAAACTGAAAATAAAGCTACCGTCTACGAGTTAAACTAATTAAATCAACACATAATAGGAGGTGACAGAAATGACTTTGAGGCTCAGGGGAAAGACACTTCACCACAGCCTGGTTAATAATATTAACACATCTCAAAGGAAGAATGTGTCAGTAGAGGATGGTACCAAATAGAAAATGGAGTAGAGAGAGCAATGTATGTATGTTCCTCCAATAGTGTCCAGTAGCAATTTTAATAACTATGTTTAATGCTTGATATATGTCAGCTCTGATATTTGTTTTGGCTTATTGCAGTGGTTCCCAGGCTGAGCAGGCATTAGGATTCCTGGGAGGGTTCATTAAAGCACAGATTGCTGGGCCTCAGCCAGAGTTTCTGATGCAGCAGGTCTGGGTGGGCCTAAGAACTTGCATTTCTAGTAAGGCCCTAGGTGATGCCAATTCTGCTGGTCCAGGTATAGCATAACATTTTATAAGCCATTAGCTTGCGTGAATGTCTCTTCAGTGTTTTGGCAAAGCCCAAAGTAACAGCCCCATCATATTTGTCTTTTAGAGAGTTTCAGTGAAATCTCCTTTCCAACCACAATGGTTACTATATGTATGAAAACTGGCATAAATCAAACACAAACATACTTACAGACTCTATCAAATGCAAAGAACTTACAGGCATGAAATTTCAATTTCATCCCCTATAAGGCTAATCATTTCACCTCAAGCACCGAGACTATCACCATGAATGTTGTTACATGATACATAGTGGAATCTAGATATTGGCAGACAAATTAGAATTTTTCCTAGTAGAAAGAGTAGTTCAAAACTTTATAAATTAACTAGTTATGCATTTATCACAATACTCTACTTGAGTATTTATTGATTAACTATTGTTTAATTATTTACTATTAATCAAAAGGATTATTAACAATACTATAATACATCCACGTTTCAGCCCTACTCAAAGACATTTGCATATATTAACTTACTTAACTCACTCCAAAACTTCATTTCCATTTTGCAGATAAGGAAACTGAGGCTCAGAGAGGTTAAATGACTTGCCCAACATTCCAGTGGCAGAGCTGGAAGTGGCAGAGCTGGAACTCAATGTTAGAATGTTAGGCAGCCTGACTCAACTATCCATACTCTTAGTGACAACACTCTATGGTTATGAAATTATTTCATAAGTTATGATAAATGCATATAAGCATCAATCATTCATTAGGCATTAAATTTTAACTAAGAATTGTTAAGAAAAGTTGCACTTGGAGAGTCATTTTACCAAAAAATAAAAATAAACAAGATGCAAAAAGTTTTCTTTTTCATATTAAGCACTATCTCTTATCAATTGTCCGTGAATATCACTTTGATTTCTTTATCTGCTTAACTTCATTTCTTTGCATTTTTCTGGAGAATGTATTAACTCTAGCTAAGTCATTCTTTTAGCAACTTAAACATGTCTTTCTTCTTAAAAATAATAATAATTTGCGATAGTTATAATAAAGCAAGCATTTATTGAGTTGTCTTTGTACAGACATTATGTCAAGCACTTGATTGATCCTCCTCACCATAGCCCAAGGAATTAGATGCAATTTATTTCTAGTTTATTATTAGGAAATCTGAGACACTTAGAATAGAGAATAATTTGCCTAAGAACATATGTCTAATAAGTGGCAGAATTAAGATCTAAAGCCATCTTCTGTTCATAGTTGCAAGCCTGTGACCACTACCAACATGAGAATCATCCACATGGATTTCAGAGAGAGGAAAGGCAGAGGCAGATTGTTGTCCTGAAGAAGAGATAGGGCCCTAACCCTGCATGTAGCCCTACCTGTCCCTGGGCCATTTGTGACCTGGAGCATGGTGTGTCCTTCTCCAAAAGTTACAGTGCTCTCTGATTAATTACGCAGCAGCCCATATGAGTTCTAAGGTCTATCCCAAATCCAAAGCATGTGTCTTTCCAGTCACCTCCCATTTTCTTGACTTTCTTTCCCAACTCACCCATACAGAAAACCTCCTGTGATGGTTAATTTTATGTCAACTTGACTGGGCTAAGGGATATTCAGATAGTGGTAAAAATATTACTTCAGTATATGTTGATGTGGGTATTTCTGAAAGAAATCTTCATTGAATTGGTGAGTTAAGTAAAGCAGATCACTCTCTCCAATATAGATGAGCATCCTCCAATCTGTTGAAGGCCTGAATATAACAAAAAAAGTGGAAAAAAGGCAAATTTGAACTCTTTGAGCTGAGACATTTATCTTCTTCTGCCCTCAGATATCAGCACTCTTGGTTTTCCAACTTTTGGACAGCTTACACCATATGTCCCCCGATTCTCAGGCCTTCAGTGTTGGACTAAATCACACCACTAACTTTCCTCATTCTCACTTTCAGATAGTAGATCATAGGACTTCCCAACCTCCATAACCATGTGAACGAATTCCTATAATAAATCTCCTTCAATATGTTTATCTGTCTGTTTATCTATCTATCTATCTATCTATCTATCTATCTATCTATCTATCTATCTATCCATCATCTTCTATTGTTTCTGTTTCTCTAGAAAATCCTAATACATCTTCATCCATGGGCCTTCCTGATTCATTACCCCATCTTCCATTCTCCAATTCCATCAACACCTTAAGGTATATGATATCTGCTCCATTATTTTGCAATGATTCCAATGCAGCTTGTTATTTTCTCTACTTCTTTTCTTCTAGATATCCTTCCAAACTTGTGAGTAAAGCCTTCCATGAATGGAACCTAGCCTTTTCCTTATATTTTACCCCAAAAGTATCAATAAAGATATTAATTGATAAAATTATGAAGTTTTAAAGGAAAAATACCATGTGTAGTTCATTGCCTCTCCTACATAGACTTACATCCCAGTTTCTGCCAAAGAATAGTTAATACATTGATGTTTGCTAAAAAAAAAAAATACTGATTTTTTTTATAAGCAAGTTGAAAGAGTGATACTGATCATCAATTTCTGTCTCACAAAAGAGGTTTCTACAAACATGTTTCTCAACCAGATAACCGGGTTCTAAATATTTTTTAAAATGTACTTTGCCATTTGGAAGATCTGAATCTGAAATGCTTCTATCACTTTTTAAATAACTCCTCTCCCCCTCCTTGTGAAGGTCAAAGTGAATACAGGATGAGGGTTGGGGGGTAGAGGGAGGAAGATGGGAAAAGAAGATTTCATGTCAACATCCACATCAAGGTTTGATGGTCCTGTGTGCAGAAGGATCCAGAAGGGTAGAAACTCCGCCAGCTGGGGTTTGTGATTCCAGAGGAAACAGCTGCTTGGAGATTATAGGAACAAAGGAAGTTTCAGGGCCGGAAGAACAGGAAGCCCCGTCAGTCTCTTTGCATTTCTGCTGTCACTCCTCCTTCTACCAGGGCTGTGAGCTGTGTTCTCTGAGACAAGTTAATGCGAGAAAAAGAAAAAGAAAAAAAAAACCACAAACACGTAAAAAACAATTTTACTGGGTTTGTCCTTTCGCTAAGTTTAAGCAAGCGGTTACTAGTTTTTTGCCAACTCTACTCATAGCCGTACTGCCTCAAGGAACTATCCTCCCTGCCCCAGTAGTTGACCATGAATGATTTCAAAAACAGCCCCTTACTGTGGGAATGAAAATGTTGCCCATTAAAGACATTGCCTTTTAAACTCTCTGCCTCCTACATACAGCTTTAGGCTTCTCCCACACAAATGTTTCTTCCTCGCTTCTGCTTCCCTTCTCTCTCCCTTAATATAATAAAGAACTCTTTTAAAATACCAAGTAATCAAAGCTCTTCATGGATGAACTCACCCATTGAGAAGAATCTTGCAGTACACGAAAAGGTGATTCCATCAAATTCTAAATCTGTTTTTTTAAAAAAATCCAGCATATTATTTTGTCTGATTTTTGGCAATAAGATAACTAATTTTGTTCTAACATGATATGCATGTATTTTTTTCCCTCAGTAATTTTATTTTTTCAAGTCACATTTGGGTGAAAATTCCTGTTGACCAGAATGAGTCAGAGGTAGATTAAATAGCTACCTATATTTAATCTTTTTCTTATATTTAATTGTAATTTGTGTTCCCAGATAAATAGAATGAGAAATCAGGACTAGAAAAAGTGAAAAGAAAAATGAGTTGTCTTCTTTTCTTTTTTCTAATCACCTAACTTTTTTTACTTGGAGGAAAAACAAAACAGAAAAAAAAAAAGTAGACAACACACTCAAGTTCATGTCTGCTAATCGAGCTGTGATGTGTTTGACTTTAATTTGTGCAACCAGCCCCCCTCTCTGGCCTAGTGCAGATGCCATGTCCTTTTAACATCAGCAGCCACTGGCCTCATTCTCATCCCCTGAAACATGTTCCCTGGAAGTATCTCATAACCAGCCAGAACAGGAAAGCAACCCTGAGTAAAAGAAAAAGCACACTGTGCTTGTGTTGAAATATTAACACAACTTTATTTGCAATGAGAGTTTTTGTTTTCTGTGATTTAAAAGTCCATGTCTAGAGGTTATGTTTAAGAAACAACCATGGAAAACAATGATCAGAGAAGAATGCCCTCATTTCAGAATCAATTTAATACCTGTCTCCTGGGTGTGAGAATGTACAGTGTGCAATTTCCTTTCCCTTTGAAAGAAAATAGTGACAAGGCCAGTTTCTTCAGCACTTCTCCTGCCCAGGAATCCAGATGTACATTCAATACAATTCAATTCAATTCAATTAATTTCTCAGTTATAGTTATGAGGATGATTAATCTAAGAGGCTTATTTTGAAACTGTCCATGACAGAGCCTCAGAATGGACATTCATATGGGTTTCCAGGCATGGATCAGAATTCAAGGGCACACGCAGTCAGAAAGTTTCTCACAGGTGAAGTTGACTTTATTCCCCTGTTTGTTGAAGTGCCATTTCTTTTAAGAGCAAGGGTAACCATAGTTAGTCAATTATTAATAACTCTGAAGTTACCTCAAAGTTGTAGAGTTCACTGCTTTGCTTCCTGTAGGAGACCGGGAATGAAAACCCAATGGGTTGTAGGGCCATGTGTCTTTAGGGGTCTGAGGAACTCGAGATGCTATCTGGTCCAACAGCAGTGAGTTATTGAGAAAAAAACAGAGCCCAGGAAGATATATCACCTGGTCAATGTGCCGGCCCTGAATAGCAGAACCTGGCAGGCCCTATCTCACCCTATCACCCACGAGCCTTTTCCACAGTTTAAAGGACGAGGGTTCCTGGAAAACACATGTAAAAGAGCCAGAACAGGAGGAGTGGGGAGAGGAATATCTAAATTTCCATTATCCACATGCTCTATTTTCCCCTTGATTGCTTATGATGGCGAGAATTGGTTAAACAACATTTTGAGGTTTTTTTCCCTTTTCCTTGGATAGCAAATAATTAGTCGCATCAAGATGACTACTCAAATGACAATGTGATTTCAATGAGAGAAAGTTGAAGAATAAACTATAATTATTTGGACAGTCATTTGATCAGATTTTATTTTCCTTGTCACATTTTAAATGATTTATGAAGTTATATGTGGGTGTCTGCTGAAGAGGTTACAGAACATGTTTTAAAGCCCTTTTTTTTCTTATTCTTTTCCATTTGAAGTTCATAACAGTTTGTGGATTTTTTTTAACTCTCAGGTTGAATTAAATACAATCATAGACCAGTTAATCTAATTCAAACTCCAATGTCACTTGTTCTTGACATTAGCCATCTTAGAAAGTAGTATTTTTCTGCTTTGAGTAGCCGAAAATATATGCTATTGCTCTCAAGTCATCATTTCCTAAAGTAAGTTCCTTGAAGTGTTAGACCAGTAAAGATGATCTCAGAAAAAGAAGCCCATAGTTAGAAGGAAAAAAAAGGAAATCGGCACAAGTATATCCTCCACTGACAAATCACATGGCACTTGCATATTAAATATTCTGAGAAGCTCTTTGTGTTTAATTCAATATTTCTCTAACTTATTTGACCTCAGGTCTCTTTATTCTCCTACAATTTGCCAATATTCTTGGGCTCTATATTACACAGAAAGCACTTTAGGAATTGTTCATTTACCTGATCAGTACAAAAATTCAGTTTTATAACTATGACTCACTGTCTTCTTCCAAACAAACAGAAATAACCTGAAAATGAAACATATTGAGGGTAAGTGTTCTGAAAATGGAATTATCTTTTTTGACCATAATGGAAAATCACAGATTTACAGCAAGATTCTTAGAAAACTTTGCCTTGAAAATGTTTTAGAGCAGAGTGACATTGACATAGTTTAACAGCAATTGTAACACTCCCATCACAGGCACCTCTACAACTCCTAAGACTTGCTTTGTAATCATAATCCTGAAAAACTCCTGGATTCAAACAAGTCCTGCTACAGTAGATTTTAAATGGCAGCTTGAAGAGTCATTTGTAATCACTATACCTGGAGTTCAGTACATGGGATGCTTGTACTGGTTAAGAAAGGTCAAGCAACAAGGTTGTGTCTATGAGCACGGCACAGTAAGGTCTTTGAGTGGCAGGGGAATCGTTTCCCTTTTATCTTTTATTAAAGGGGATCAGGTGTTTGCCCGTAAGAATTGCACTCCAAGCAACATACAGTTCTATTCTGGAATATGCCTATAAACTACAGATATGTCTGTTTAAATAAACATAAAATCATGAATATCCTACAGCCAAATGAGACAGTGGCATTTAGGAGTAAAGGCGGACAAAATCTGCTTACTTTTTTTTTTTTAATGAATGACTCAACTTTGAAATTATTCAGGCTTTTCAAGAACAAAGAATAAATAATCTTATAAATTCTGATGTTTACTTGGATCACTGAGTAAAATTTCTAATTTGAATCTTGTAAAAAAAATCAGGTAAAGGAAGGGATTCAGTTTTTTTCAAAATACTCTAAACATTAGAGTATAGCCCCTGAAATGACACAGAATTTATTCAAGAATTCAGGCTTGCGTCTTTGCTTGGAATAATGTGTATTCTTTACTTTTCAATGTTCAGCTGTACTCCTATATTCTTCAAGTAGTACTAGAGGGGAATTATTAGTTCCACTACTCTCGGGGTTCTTGTATCTACTTATTTTGAAACCTTTCATTTGTAGCGACAGCTGCAAGGTGTCCCTTCAAGGATTTTGCTTTTTTGATTTATACTTTTATACACTCAAATCTCAATTGAGATATCCGAGCTTCATTCCATTTTCTGACCTTACACTATCAAGCCAGAGTGACCCCCAATCTCTTAGGACTGGGCTACATTCCAAACCAGGTTATGGAAGAACAAGGGCAGAGAATCAAAGCCACACATCACCCCGGTCCCAAGGAGACACTTCATGTAAAGCCGAGTGAAGGCCAGCCAATCCGCAGACCTCATTTATTTGCCCATGTGAGAATTCTCAGCTCTCCACCCTTTGAACTTTTGACATTATTTTTTAGTATGTGTGAGTCCTGTTTATACCAAACACAAAAGCCAGACAGATGCTCAGTTTGGCATGGAAACTGGCCTCACGGAAATAAATGTTCTCTCTCTTCCTATTTTTTTTCTCGGTTGAGGATGGACACTGCTGAAATGCATCATAGTTGCTGACATATTCGTGAATATTCCATGCATCTGTTTCTGGTTATTGTTCTCTTCTTGACACACCTGTCATCAAGCCCATGCAGTGAGGCGTTTCAGATAATAAAAACCCCTTGGAGCCTGGTCGAATGGACATGGTGGTCAATAAGGCTGTGGGCTAATGTATCTCGAAATCAACTGAGCATGAGTGTTCGAGCACTCTGGCGCACTCTCCAATCCCCACTTTGGGAGGATTCCTTCCACTTAGAAAGTTGCTATCTTTGTCTGAGAGGGAAATAGCCTGGGTCCCCCTTCCAATAAAAATATTTTCAATGCTCTCATTCCCACAGAATGCTCAGTCTGAGTTTCAAGAAAAACAAAACAATGAAACCCTAACCTGGTTAAATACAGATTTTTAAAATTATTATTCACATTAGTGTAAGAACACATTTTTTTGTCAATCTACATTATGTCTTTGTTTGTTTCCAAATGTGAAAAATGATGTTTAGCACTGAGCCTGGTGTGTGGGCATGATAGACACTCAGAACACTAGGTTGTTCTTTTTGTTGTTATCACATTGAATCTAACAACACTCCAGTCAAATAAACATACGCTTATATCCTTCTTTCAGAGGTAAGGAAGCCCTCTCAGGAGGGCCAAGTTACTGATCTCACCCACATCACACATCCAGTAAATGGAAGAGCCGATCGTCTCTCGCATACCAGTGAGGTGATATGACAATAATATTGTCTCTACAGAGATGCAGGGATGATTGCAAATCTTTGTAGCATGAATCAGATTAATAGTATGTTTATGTTAGGCTAATAAACTCCCAAATGGCCCCTAACAGTTGTTAAAATAACAATTTGATTTGGGTCTGGGTTACTTCTAAACCCCAATTTGTGTCCTTTTGAAAAGTCACCCTCAGTAGTCAGTGAATGAGACCAAAATTGGGAACAAAGGAAAATAGCATCCTATCTCTTTTCAATAGTGCCTTGTAAATGTTGTGTCTGTTGGATTATCTTATTGATAAGGCCTTTGTTTTTCCTTACTGTAAACTCTTAAGGACTCTGCATTGCCTGGTGCAATTCAATATGACTGGAGCTTGCAAGGGGCTTGATCTCTACATACAGTGCACCACAGGAGTGATTTATAAACCACAGTCCCACAGCATCCCAGGAACTGGAGTGAATTGAGGCTTCTAAGTGAATACAAGTGCTATGAATTCCAATGTTAGACCCGCACAAGAAATGTCCCCAAACTCATTTCCTGCAAGTGAGAATGGGGATGTGGTTGGAGGGAATTAGGGAGAACGGCAAACCCCATAAGGAATGAGGTTGGTACCCAATTAGCTTCTTTTCATATTATGGGTTTAGGGAGGCCAAGTAATCCCAAGATGGCTCCAGTCATTTTCACATTGGCAAAGAGGAACAATATCGCTTTTTAATAGTGTGAGGTCGGAGGGATAAAGGGCAGAGAGAGGAGAGGGGAGAGCAAATCAAAGGAGGATTGTGAATGCCCAGAGTTCCCTGGGAATGAACATTTTTGTGGAAAAAAAGAAAGAAAGGATATTAAAAAATTAATAACTTGAATGTGTGATCAATAAAAATAATTATCATCATCCAGTCCATTTTTCATAAAGCAGGCAGTGGACTAGAAATAATTTCTGGCATAGATATAGGAGCAAAGCACTTGAAATACACATTTACCAAAAAATTCCCTCTTTTAAAAAAGACTTTCCTGCTCAAATCTCAATGTGTTTTTTCCTCCTGTCTTCTACACTCAACCGTTTGGTCTAAAGACAGTCAGAGAGCTAAATATATATTAATTAGAACTCTTGGGGCTGGCATCAGTGAGATACAATTATACCAAACGGATGCCATTCCAGGCTCTGATAGCTTCATTTAAATTCCTGAATAAAACATGAAATATCTTTAATGAGAAATGAATATAGTTGTCAGGAGGGAGTAGTTCTGATATTGTTACTAGTCGAGATATAGAAGATGAAGACATAATGCCTTCCATTTTATATAAAAATGATGGCTGTTAGAAAAGACATATCCCTCTTCTGAGACGTCATGTGAGCTGTGAAATCGAAAAATTATAGAGCTTAGCAGCACAGTTTCCTCCCAAGGAACTGCAGCGTTGGGAGCTTCTGTGAATTCACAGAAAGGAACACGTTCTGTCTGTTACCGGGAAAATGGATCACCTCAAACAGCATCAGTGAGAGTAAACACGTGCCACTTCGTCCAGCAAATCACTGCTGCTTTCCAAGTAAGACTTAGGTGAGATTTCATATCATCAACATATTTCGCACAAGAGAGAAATAGACATGTGTCCTTATCTCAAATATCTGTTCTCTTCAAGACAGCCGCTACTCAGTCCTGGAGGAGGGGGATAGGGGAAAAGGGAAATGGGTTAGTAAAATCCCACTGTCAAGGAGATGGGAACTGCATGGCTTCTCACACTGCCCAGGCCTCCTCTTTGATCACAGGCCCTGGGAAGCCCGAGCCTGAGCCCCAGGTTCCAGCAAAAGCCTATTCACCTGTTGGGCTATGACAGGGATTTTCTTCTTTTCTTTCCAAGGGCTTCCCTTTATTCATCGTGTCTTTCATAATTAAAATAGCAGCATGCCACCTTGTATGCAGGCGGCACCTGTCTTAATCCCAGGTGACCTTCAAGCGCTTTAGAAATCTTACTGACAATAGCTGGGGCTTGCTATGACTGCTATTGAATTCGGAGGGTCAGTTCCCCAATCTGGGTGACTGGGAGGGGGTCTGAGGGAGAACTCTATGGAGAACTGGCAGACAATTGGGCTGGAACAAAACAGGAAGATGAGGAGCTATTTTTCCCTGTATCTCCCATCACAGTCCTTAGCTATTATAAAAGATAAACAAAAACCACTCAGGTCTCTTTTTTTTCTGACTCAGAGACGAGGAACTACTCTGCCTTTATGAAAGAGATTGAGTTGGTGAGTTGATAAAGATCTTGTCATACTGTTATTCAGTACCGCTCTCAGATAAATAGGTGCCCACATGCAATGCACTGTGGGGAGAACCTGAGATAAGGTCACTTGAGCGACTGCCCCTCCAGAGCTCATGGGCGACTATTTCCAAATAACGCCTTTGCAAATGAAGGCCTTTGGAGCTCTGCTTCTCCCAGTTCTGCTGCCTATCTCACTCTGTGGGGTGGAGATGGTGATGCTAAATTTCTAACTGGTATTGCTGCTCTGGAACCACACTTTGAGTAGCAAGAGTCCGGCAGGCTGAATTGGCCACATTCTTCCATGTCTCTATATCTTCAACTGCATGCTCTCTCTGCAGGATTAACCCTTTCCATTATCTGTCAGAACATTGCTATCTTTTGTACAACTCTTTCTGAACACTTTTCCTTCCTTCCTAGTGCTCCCAAGAGTCCCAAGTGCGTCTTTCTCACCAAAGTACATACAGTAGTTCTTCCTTATGATTACGGAATATGTTCCAAGACCCCCAGTGAATACCTAAAACCTCAGATAGTACCAAATTTATAAATTAAGTTTAATTTATAAATTAGGCATAGTAAGAGATTAACAATAGCTAATAATAAAATAGAACAATAGAATATGCATACTTGTAAGAAAAGTGATGTGAATGTGTCCCCCCTAATATTTTATAACTGAGATGGCTACTAAATGACTCATGGGTGGGTGGTGTGAACAGTATGTGCATGCTAGACAAAGGAATGATTCAAGTTCCGAGCAAGACAGAGTGGGAAGACCAGAAATTTCATCACACTATTCAGAATGACATACATTCAAAACTTACTAATTGTTTATTTCTGGAATTTTCTTTTTTTTTTGAGTTGGAGTCTCACTCTGTCACCCAGACTGGAGTGCAGTGGCCGCTCCCAGCCACCGCAGCCTCGACCTGCTGGGCAACAACAATCCTTCCGCCTCAGCCTTCCAAGTAGCTGGAACTACAGGCGCGCCCTACCACGCCCGGCTAATTTTTTGATTTATTGTAGAGATGAGGTCTCACCAAGTTGCCCAGGCGGGTCTCAAACCAGCGGGCTCAGGCAATTCACTCACCTCAGCCTCCCAAAGGGGTGGGATTACAAACTGAGCTACTGAGCCCGGCTTGGAATTTTCTATCTAATATTTTAAGACTGTGGTTGACCACAGGTTACTAAAACTGCAGAAAGCGAAACTGCAGATAAAGAATGCTACTGTAAAGTCTTTGTCTTCCATACCTATCTTTTTGTCCATTGTTACCTCACCAGCTAGACAGAAAGCTGTTTAATAAAAGAGACCATCCATCTCATGCGCCTACTCCAGTGCCTGATATAAAGTAAAGGTTCAAATAAAAATCTGTTGAATGAACAGATGGACAAATACATGATGGAATAGGTAACATAACCTGTTGAACTTTTCTAAGTTTATGCTTTCCTATACAAAATAAAGGCAAAGGTTTACTTTTCCCATGACTATATGAAGTCAAGGAATCCAGCTATATAGAAAAAAATGTATTAAATTGTCCTCTTTCCTTCCAGGAGACCAAATAACAATTTGACTAGTAATGCTTTTTTTTTTTAACTAAAAAATTTTATTTGCCAAAATTAATTGAATTAGTCTTTTTTTTAGTTTTTAAGACTGTTCTACAATTATCTTTTTTTTTTCGTTCAGGGTTGGCTCAATAATAGCAATAACAATCACAGCTAACCGCTTTGCTCACATATAGTCATGTAACTGTTATGAGTGCTTCACATCCTTGCTCACACTTTATCTGACAATTATCATAACACCCATGAAACAGACATAGAAACAAGGAAACTAAGAGGTTAGCTGTCTTGCCCAAAGTCCACCAACACTTGTACATGGATAGCAGCCTATTTCCTGCAAATAATCAAAGCAAGAAAATGAGACGGTTGTACAAAAGAGAGTTTATTGGAATATAGAAAAGTTCTCTTATTCTGACACATTGGGGTAGGTTGCCCAAATAGAATAGCCTTTGCTTGAGACAGTTTAACATAAAGTAAGAAAGAAAATGTCTTCAATAATAATGTATGCCTAAATGTTAAGCGTTTGCCAGCCTGGTCAAAAGATCTGCAAAGTTAGCACCCCATTCCAATTTGTGAGTCTGTATTTTCATCTCTCTCAGGTCCACTGAGTAGACATTGAGTTTAAAAGTATCATTCTCTAGCCGGGCTCGGTAGCTCAGCCTGTAATCCCGCGCCTTTGGGAGGCTGAGGTGGGTGGATTTGCCTGAGCCCGTGGGTTCGAGACCTGCCTGGGCAGCGAGACCTTGTCTCTACAATAAATCAAAAAAATCAGCCGGGCGTGGTAGTGCGCGCCTGTAATTCCAGCTACTTGGAAGGGGGAGGCGGAAGGATCGCCGGAGCCCAGCAGGCGAGGCTGCGGTGGCCGGAAGCGGCCACTGCACTCCAGTCTGGGCGACAGAGTGAGACTCCAACTCAAAAAAAATAAATAAATACATAAAAGTATCATTCTGGTCAAAAATGTCTTTCTCTTATTGACAATTATTTTGGGCCTTGATGTCTTAGGCTCACCCTGCTGCAGCTACCTGGGCCTTCCTCCCTAAAGGCTCCCTTTACCACAGCAGCCACTGATTTTCTGATAGATGAAACTAGGAATTGGTTCTGTGAACATAGACCAAGATGTCTCTGTGCACCTGGGAAGCCCCATGACTCAGAGCCTCCCCTACTGGAGTCATGTTCAAGTCAACACAATTTCAAGGTCCCCGTCTGTTTCCCTGTTACCTACTTACCCACCAGGACTGAAGCCCAGTCTGCTTGGCTCAGAATATGTAGGTCTTGCAAACACCATTCCCTAAGTCAGGGGCAGCAGGTACACAGTGAAGAGAGATTGCTCTCTGTTTCTCCTAACTCTTCAGCTGCAAACCAGCATGGCCTGCTTCTCCTGGGAAACTGGAAACCTCCTGCTTGTTCCTGGCCACTGCCTATAGCCTTGTAAGAATAGTCTGGATCATCACATTAGGGAATCTCAACTTTGTGGCTTTGGTAGGTCCATGGGGATGGCATCATTAATCAATCAGGGTAATTTCCCCCACTGAACTGGACACAGCCTCAGGACCCTCCTCTGCCCCAGTTCAGTAGCAGTTGGCATGTCCCATCAAAGCCCATCTTTCATCCCCGAGCCCCATTTTTACTCTCACAGCCTGCTCACCCAATGTTAAGGACCCTTCATCGCCTGGATAGCGATGGTGGTGCCTGATTTTAACACTGGTGCCTACTTGAACAACAGCCCGGTTAGTCCTAAAGTCCTCCTTTTCATCCTCCTTCCACATTGCTGAGGTCACAACCTGATATTCAGGCCACCCTTTTAAATTTAGGTCAAATCACTAAATAACTAAATGAAGGGTGATACACCCCAAAAAAGAATAGCGTCTCTCATCTCACCCAGATTTAGTGTTAGCAAGGTTGTTGGTCATATAAAAGTCTATTGATAAAAATAGCTATTGTTCAGTGCCTGAACTCTCTGTGTTCAGCTGAGTGTTGTGGATGGATTATGTCACCAGATCCTTGATGAAACTAAATATACTTTATAATCTGGTCCCAACTAACTTCATGGATTCATGCCTCAGGTTTTCCCCCTTGAGCCATATTTTCCAGCATGCTGAGCTAAACAGACTCTTGGACGCTGTACATGTTTCATATGAGGTACCATTTTGGGTAAGCTGAGGTTTGGAATGGGAAATTAGATTGCACAAGAAGGAGGTATCAGAACTGGTAATCAAAGCCTCATTTCCAACTAAGCCCATGCTCTTAACCACTAAATTATATAGTAGAGGACAAAAGCTTTTTTTTGTAAGTTTCTTCCTCTTTCAAAGGCTAACAGAGAATATCCTCAAGGCATAATAGCTTTGAATGATTGGATTTATGCATGGTGGTTGTCTATGAATACTTCCAAGAAATAAACTCACCTGGAGACTGTGAGGGCAGTTTCAATTATCTGTAAGCAGTGGTTCTACATAGGAAATGCAAAAGATGTATGTTTCCCTCTAGTAAACACATAACCTTAAAATTTTAGCAATTTGGTCTAGGGTACCAAGGAGTCAGTCTCACAATTGCCTTTTTTTGTGATACGAGATTTCTGGCTATAGGACAGAAGGTTTTACAGAAAATTGTCCTTTGTCCTAAGGCTTTCCCTATTTCCCCACCCTTATATTTAGTGGATGTGGATGTTAATGGTGTTGAATTGAGGAATGTAGGGCTAGAGACAGTGCTGGCACCAGCTTGGGCACAAACTAAGAGACACTCCCAAAATAGTCAGTAACCAAGATTAATAATGTTCAAATGCAATTTTTAAAAAAATAAGAAAATAAGATTAAATATCTTCCCGTTCCCAACATACACAGGGTAAAAATCTGCTGAGAGATGCTCAGCAATGTGCCTGGCTAAAAGTGGAGAAAAAATGATTGGAGTTAATGAAGGGAACCCAGGAAGAATAACCGAATGGGAGAGAGGAAGCATGGGACTTTCTTATCAGTACAGAGGAAATAAGGTGATAAAGAGATCTACTACTACTAATTCATGATTGTTATAAGTTTGGTAGCTTAGGGTTACCGCCCTACACTCACTGCATTCCTTTGAATTATAAGACTGTACTGACCCTCCCTAGAACAGAATGAGTCACTGATCCCATGGTTGTATTCACATAGTTAATAAAATAGATTGTTATTCATTTAATGATCATTAGTTGAGGTTAGAAACACAATTAGATTAATTTTGTAGCCATAACCAGTACACTCTTGTTTTGTTTTACCCATTGGCTAATGATATATCACAATAAATAATGTTTTACTTTGTAATAAGCGCCACTTATTTTTTTGCTTAGAGTTATGGACAAACGAAAATGACAGATTCCTGCTAATGGGTATAAGAATATGCAAATAATTAGTGTTATTGACAAAACACAATTGTAATTAGAATCTCATAGAACATTTTATAAGTTATGTAGTTTGATGTTAATCAATAGCAAATTTTAATGTTTGTGCTTACAAATGCAGACTGTAAAATCCAAGGAGCTGAGCTGGCCTTGGGTATCTACTGGCTTGTCTCCCTGAATTCCAAATTCTGAAATAAACTTAAAAAAAAATTAAAATTTTAATGCCAAAAACCACGATGAACAAAATCTCAACAATTTACTCAAAAACAGGATCAGTATTACTGATTGTCTTAGTTTAGTCAGGCTGCTCTAACAGACTGGTTGACTTATAAACAATAGAAATTTGCTTCTCACAGTTTTGGGGCCTGGCAAGTCTAAGATCAAGTCACAGGCAGATTCAGTGACTGGTGAGAGCCCATTTCCTGGTTCATATTTGTCCATGGTGGGAGGGAGATCTCTTTCATAAGGGAACTAATCACATTCATTTTGGTTCCAATCTCATTACCTAATCATCTTTCAAGGCCCTCGCTTCCTAATAGTTTCACCTTGGATGCTAGGATTTCAACATGTGAATTTTGAGGGGACACAAACTTTCAGCCTATAGCCCTGATTTTTCCTTTAGTTTCAGGCTCCCATATGGGCTCAGCATGGCACTGGGTGGAGATAAAGTTGGGGCTGAGGATTTAAATTTGGGGGAGCTTATAAATACATCTTTACAGTTTAATCTTTTTCTGAGTCAGACTCAGTCACAAAATTGTTTAAATTATACCATTAAGAAGCAGAAAATGCAATTATCCCGTTTTTTGGAGGATTGGATTCAGTGGTTATAAGTAAGAAGCAATTGATTCTCTCTTTGCTCTGCCCTGTAGTGGCCTCTCTGGGACTCCAACCTTCCCATCCTGCCTGAAACCCTGAGTAGAATCCAAAGCTTTCTTAGTCTTCCCATCTCAGTGAATAAATTGCATGGTCACTTTTGAGTAAGGAAATATCTAGCTCAGGGTCATATTAAAGGTCAGCTCTCAGTCCCTTTTAAATCTCTCCCCTCCTCTGGCTCAGAATTAAATCTCTGGACAAGGAAGCTTGCAAAGGAAAGGAAGGCAGAGTCAGATTCTCTTCCTTGAGTCACTTTCTCAGCCACTTGGTCCTTGCTGTTTAGCCACTCCAGGGTGGAAATCCATAGGGAGAAGAGATGAGATAGGAAAAGGATTTTTATAACAGGAACTGTTGAGCGCTGACATCGATGGTTCCTGCCTGTAGCAGAATCCAGATGCTGAATCTTTTTCTCATGCGACCGCTTGGAGTAAGGGTGGGGAATCTTTGAATAACTTTTATCTTCAGAGCCTCTATACAGTGATTCATTTGATACAAAAAAAAAGTCTCTCCTGATGGCCGCTTTAAGATGCTCTCAGTTCTGCTTTTCATGGTTTCACTTCTAAGGCTCTTGCGGTAGTCCTCTTAGTTGAATTTCTCCCTAGGACACGGTCTTGCTTCCAATAAGGGCATAGCCAGCTCTGAAGGAACTCAGGTTTACTGGTCCAGCCAACCTCAGAGCACAGTCAGCTCCCAATGCTTTCAGGCCATCTCTTAGCTCCGACACTACCTAAGGACAGCTCTAACCATTACCATTTGCATTCAACTCAGAGTCAAATATCAGTCTGTACCATCATACTCACAAATATCCATCAGGGGATACCTGTCATACTTCCTAAATGGCTCTCCTAAGGCACCTATCAATTAGCCAAGGAAAAATGGAAGCACATCCTTTCTTCTGTTGGAATGAAGGGCAAGAATCACAGGGGCCAGAGACAACTGCCACTCTGAAGACGACCTTTAACTTCTCAATGAACTCAGCCTTTGTTTGCATAGCCTAGGGCTGTCTCCAGAATTCATACTATAAAGGAATATAAAGGATGTGGTTTCAATTCTCTCTAAGCAATACAAGAGAATTCATAGTCAATTCATAGTTGGATTGTTTTAGAGATAAAGCATGAGATAAAAACAAATACAATTCAATATAGCATTATGAGAAATAGTTCCTCTCCTAGATATGGTGTGACATCTTATATGGAGAAATGATAATACACACACACACACACACACACAAACACACACACACACACTCAACGTGTATACACAAGCCTAAACACAAATGAAAGAAACACAAAAGTTTAACATCAAGCAATGATCTCAGATCATGTGGGGCAATTTCAGCCAGATTTATACATGCTTCTAACTTAACTTTATCCATTAATTTTCTCTCCAATTGCCCTCAGGCAGGAATCTGTTGACACATGGCTGGCATACTACACAGTGAGCCTCCCGCCTAGCGTTCCTTCATGCATACTGTCTTCCATCTTCTAGGTCATCCTACATAGTTCTGCCTAATAAATCTTTCTAAAATGCAATGTTATCCTGTTTTTTCCCTCTACAACTATCAATGGATCCCTAGTGCCTACTAAACAATTCCAAATGTCTAGATATGTCTTTCTCCCATAATTTCATTTCTTGTTTTTTACACAGAGAATATCTTTATTTGAACCAAATTCATTATGCTCTAAAAAAGCCACACCTTCCTATATCCATGCACTGCAGATAAATGTGATGAAGTGGTGTCCTTCGTATTTGCTCTGTTGAAAGACTAGTGAGTAGGGCAGTGCTTTATGTGTAAGGGGTATTTAAACAAGGTCCATGAGTATATTTCTATTATATTACAGCTCAATTTCCTCTTTGTGTATCTATTTCCTTAAGTCATTATGACCTTTTTTTTTTTTTTTTGAATTAGAGTCTCACTGTGTCACCCAGGCTGGAGTGCAGTGGCACACTCATGGCCACCCCAGCGTCCACCCGCTGGGCTCCGGAGATCCTTCCACCTCAGCCTTCCAAGTAGCCGGAACTACAGGCATGTGCTACCATGCCTGTCTAATTTTTTATTTATTGTAGAGATGACGTCTTGCCAGGGCTGGTCTTGAGCCCACAGGCTCAGGCAATCCATTCGCCTTGACCTCCCAAAGTGCTGGGATTACAGGCTGAGCCACTGAGCCCGGCCATGAACTTTTTATGCAGTACATGAACAAAGTTACACTCTTTGCTCAATTTAATATTCATTGGTGTCTGGCAACCAATAAATATTTAGAAAGTAAATATATGAATGCTACTCAGGAATAACAGAGATCAAAGGACTGGGTTTAAGGGACTGAAAAATAGTCAACTGATACCAAAAGGTTTAAAAGTACAAAACAGACAGAAAAGCGTAAGATTAGGTTTTGGTCAGAGTAGGCTAGGTTGGCTGCAAAACAAACATCATCACCAATTTAAGAATTTAATGCAACAAAAATTCACTTTTGCTCACCCAAAGTCTAATGTGAATGCTTCTGATTGGCAATGTTTCAAGAGATTCTCCTCAAGGTGATCACTTTGGATCAGGCTTCTTTTACCAGTTCACTATCTGTTAAGTAGTTTTTTTTTTTTAAGGCCCCCCACTGGTTCTTACTTCCTCTTGTTTAGGATTAGATACTCTCAATGATGTTATGTGTCCCCCTCTTCCTTGGCAGTGTCCTGCTACTGCCAATCCCTCCTTTGTAGTATTTTGATAAATATTCAGGACCCACTTATGAGTGAGAATCCTCTTCTGGGTTCCTGCATTCAACCTGCTAGCGGCAAAGACTAAGAGCACAAAGGGTTCTTCTAAATTAGGATGTTTTAAGAAGTTGGGTGTATCTGCCAAGTGTTAATAGTTTTCAGGCATATTTTACTGGTGTTAGACTCAGGACCATCCTCCATCTGGATTCAAGGTGGACATGGAAACATGGTTTGCACTGTATATAGGAAGGGAAGGAAAACCAGATTTGGTGAATAACTGCAGGTTCTCATGTACTAGATTTTTCTGCGTAGTTTTAGAGCAAGTACAGAAACCCTCTCTGTCAATTTCCACAAACTAGATCTTGACAACATCAACTGCAGGGAAATTAAATTAGTTATCAATTACTACATAGCAAATAACCCCAAAACTGAGAAGGTTTCTATAACAACATTTATTACCCCACCATTTCTGTGGGTCAGGAAAACCAAGTGCCACTTAGGAGCTGGGTTCTTGCACTAAGGGTTTCTAATGGCCGCAATGAAGGCATCAGTCAGGGCTGAGGTCCTCTTTGGACTATACTGAGGGGTTGATCTGTGTCAAAGCTCACACGGTGGCTATTGCCAGGATTCAGTTCCTTGTGAATTCGTATACTGAGGGCCTCAGTTCCCTACTGGCAGTGTCTGCCTTCAGTCCCATGACTGAGTGTGAGTCTCTTGATAGGGCAACTTGCAGCATGCAGCTTGGATCAACTGAGTGAGCCACCCAAGAAGACCCCAGGAGAGAAGGTGATGAAGATGGAAGCCATAGTCCTTTAGAGCCTAATTTCATAAGGACATCCCATCACCTTTGTCATAATCTAATGATGGGAAGAAAGTCACTAGGTCCAGCCACTCTAAAGGGGATGGAATTATGAAAAGCCATGTACACCAAGAGACAAGGTTTACTGCGAGTCATTTAGAAGCCACCCACCACATGGCATTTTGGTGATGGAAAGGCAACTGACAGAGGAGACTTGGGGAAAGAGAGAAGTAAAGTCAATAAATGTATTTGCTCTATAAGTGTAGTACACAGGGTTAAAGCTATACCAATAGGAAAATTGCTTCCCAAACACTGTAATTGAAATAGCTGAACTGAATAAGAGAATACAATTAAAGAGAAAAGAGTGATTTTTAGAAAAAGATAAATATATCGTCCACATATTTCTATGGTAGTAATCATACCTATCTCAGATATTTTCTCTGAGAATTTACTGAGATGATGCATATGAAACCACCTGAGTCATCAGATGTGTCCTGAGAGTCTTTTCACAAGCATCCAGGTGACTTGGATGCTTCTGGTCTAAGGACCACACTTTGAGTAGCAAGGACCAGCAGAGTGTCTGCCCCATGTATATTCAATGAAAATTGTTCCCTTATCTCGGTCATATGCAAAGCTGAATGGGCATCTAATGACCCAAGGGCTGTGTTACAAGGCAGTTTACTGGGCCTCATCCAGTTTAGGAGTTTAGGAGTCAGCAGGTCTGGGGCAGGGCCTGGGCACTGTTGGGAATAATTTCAGAAGACAAGCCATCAAACTGCCCACAAGGGGTTCCAGTGTGTACTTACAAAGGAAAGTTCCCCCTCTTCTCTGGAAGAAAGCTGTTTATAAACTCAGTCGACAACAAGTACAATACCTTGAAACTATTAAAACACAGTAACAAATGCCTTAATTAGGGAAGGACCAGGAAGCACAGTAAATCTCCTTCTGGGTCCCTCTGAAATAGCATTCCCCACTGATGCAACCAAGAGTTCCTTTACTTCCCTGGAACAACAAAATTAAAGTCCCCCCAAAATGAGATTATAAACATTAAGTACTATTTATGACTCTCAAGATAGACGCTACAGTAGAATTCATTTCAATATTGTCACTTAATAATGTACCACAGGTTTTATTTCCCCCATATATTAGTTTAAATTTCTTAAAAATACCAGGCCAGAAAAAGGGTGAGTTCTTATCCTGTGTGACAGAAACTGGGGAAGGCACAGAGTTAAATAAGCTATAGGCACTTCCCAGCCCTCTCTACCCCATGATACTGCCAGTAGCCCAGAGGTCAGAAGGTCCAGAGACAAAGTAGAAATCGACATGTCAAGTTCATTTCCAACTCAGGTCTTTGCATTGTGATTTTCTCTACTGAAATATTCTTCCCTGCAGTGTTTGCCTGGCCCCCTTCTTCTTTCCAATCTAACACCTCACCTGGTCTGGTTTTCATTCTGTGGGAGGAACAATCTCTGTCAGACCAAGAGATGGGAAGGGTTTCCCAGCAGGGGCTGATGACAGCTGGGAGTGGCACCTGAGGAGTAAGAAAGTCTCTCCTATTGTTGAGGAAAATAATGAGTAGTCCAGGATAAGAGAAGAGCCCAAGTAAAGGCACTGGGGACCCGCCAGGCACTCAGGTGGTCCTTTGTTAGCGTGTGTGCTTGTGGAGAAGGTGGATGGACACATGGAATCCAGGCATGCAGAGGGCAGGCAGTGAATGTCTTGTGTGCTGTGCAGAGGAGTTAGGACTTCCTGTTGAAATTGGGGGCACCAATGAATGGAAGGGAGACATTATGGGGTAAGTTTTAGGAAAGTGATAGTGACAGGTAGGAGGGTAGAATATTGGGGACTGCACTGAAGAATGGAGGAAGTGCTGCCTCTGGGGAAACCACTGCATCCATGTAGTCAGGAGGGGAGAGATCCTGAGTGGAGGCTGAGGCAGCAGGTCCATTGAGGTCATCTCTAGGGAGCCTGACTGAGCAAATCCACTCAGGGAAGATGAGCTCATGAACTCAGACACGTTTCTTTCTCATTTGCCAAAAAGAGACTAATTGGGCGTTTTGATCCCAAATTTGAAACCTAATCCATGAACCAAAATCTCCCTTTTTACATGTTTCTTAACGACTTCAGGTACCCCCTGGTGCTTGTCACTTATCATGCCTTGCATTCCTTTATCTCAGCATAGTGACATCTCTCTGTTGCTTAAAAAAGCTAAGCTCAACTCCAACTCAGGGCCTTTTCACTTGCTGTTCTCTCTGCCTGGAACACCATTTTCTGTGATCTTGGCATTGTTGGCTCTTTCTCACCATTCAAATTACTGCTCAACTACTACCTTCTCAGGGGGGCTTTCCCACACACTTCTCAGGGTCCCATATTACCAACTTCCTTTTCTCCACACTACCGTCATGTATAATGACCCAGCATTCTTACTCATTAAAATATTTATTCCCTCCCTTCCCTCAGTAGAATGTCTGGGTCATAGGAATAAAAATTTTCTCTGACTTCGTCATCTCAACCTCAGAACCTACAACAGTACCTGGTGCGTAGTAGATGCTTAAAAAATTTGTACCGAATGAGTGACCCAAGGAACCAGAAGGATGAAAATTAGAATCAGAAGTTACCCTGTTGCTGGGCTTCACCATTTAGTTCCCTTTTCTCAATATTTCTTTCCTCTCTTACCATGTGAATTCACCCTCAATGTGGGGACAGACCAGCATCATTGCAAGAGCAAATTCCCTAGGATGGGAAATGAATCTCACTGCCATTTTTTTTCCCCAGTAGATATCAGTTCTGGTAGTGGGAACACTTACTTTTTCTATGGGCAAGGTAGATTTCTATGCGACAGCCTCTGTCTAGTCTATAACAGCTACCACAGAGACCAGAGAGGAGGCATTAAAAATTAAACAACAGAGGAGTCGATCGGCTTCCAATCTCAGGTTTATAGACAGGAAAATGCTTAATGACAGGTGGTCTCAGTACCAGAGGTGGCCTCTGAGAGACATTTCTCTTGATTTTATTTTTTAATTAACTTTTATTTTCAGTGTTTTGTTCCCTTTTTCTGCCCCCAGTGGAATGATATTTAAATGATAAAAGGCTCACCACTGTTTCCAGGGCAGCCATGACCACCTCACCACCCGGCTACAAGGGGAGGGAATTTTTAAAGATCACTCTGTTTCGAAAATCTAATGCTGCCAAGTAGCACACATGGATTCTCATAATATGGCTCCCAACTGCAGTTCTTTAAGCTAAAGAGTTCAGTTCTTTACTGCTTCTTCATGACAGTCTCCTAATTACCCATTCTGAGCCCTCTGAAACAGCATTCCTCCTTAGTTAAGGATCTCTACCCTCTGCTGCAAGACACACCAGTGAGTTGAGTATATTTTATTCAGTATCTATCCACTGTGCATGAATAGTAAAATAGAAATAGTCCAAGTCTTACTGTGTGGCATTAAGACAGATACATTCTGACTTAGAATAGAGTCACTGTTAAATTGTATCTATGCTAAATTGCATATATATATGTATATACATATATAACCTATATGAATGCACACAGACACACATTTACAATATAGTCATTCATACCAGCAAGTCATATCTTATTTTTTTCAGTATGAATGCTGATCTCTCAAGTCCAAGCTCTCATCTGACTTCCACAGTCACCCTGCGAGATATCAGTCATATTCTAGTCATTTTGTAGAAATCAAAGCTAAGGCTCAGAGAGGCTGAGTAACTCACCTAAGGTCTTGTAGCTAGTGAGTGCCACAGCTGAGATTTGAGCCTGGAGAGCATGACATCAGAGCTGTGCTCTCAACCTCTTCACAAAACTAAAGCCAACTAGTGTGTCCGAGGAATGGAGGAAGAAAAAAATAAATAATTTGGGAAATATAGTGGGAACTAAGTTGTGCAGGATCTTGAATGCAATGAAAAATCATTTAGACTTTATTTCGCAAGCCATAAAAAAATACTGGGGTTTGAAAGAAAGGTCTTTGACTAAACGTACCAGCAGCTTTAACCCTCCTCAGTGTCACTTCATTATAATCTAAAATTATATTTGTTTGTCACTTATCATGCCTCTCCCTTCACCAGAATGAAGGTGTGGCGTGAATAGAGTCCTTGTGTGACTTAACCTCCACTTCACTCAATGCCTACAATGTCTGGCACATATGAGGCGCTTAGTATTTATTGAGTGAATGAGCCAGAAACCAGGCTTAAAGTTTCAATGCCATCCCAAGCCTGGACCCCCTGGGTTCCTTACACTGAGCATGTTCCATCTTCCAGTACAGTTCTTTCAGATGTTGAACAGAATAGCTCCTTGGACCTGACCCCATCCAGTTCTCTCCACCCCCCGCCCCATACTTGGAATATATATATTCCAGCCTCAGGTCTTCCTAGGAGACAAGATGGCCTTGTTCTGGTCTGCTGAATGTAGTATACCTCTCTGGATTATCAGATTTGATAGAGACTCCTGTCAAAAGAGGTCATCTTTGCCTATCTGCTGTGCAATTTCCCCTTAATATTAATTGCTGCATCATATAGCTTCATTTAAACAGTAGTAAAAGAGGAAAGAAAAATAGAAACAACCTACATGTGAACTCACCCCTCCCTGTTCATTCTGACCCTCGCTTCATTGCCTCCTCCATATCCTCCACAGTTAGTACAGAGCACTTAACCTTCCACGGGATATTTTTATGCTCCATTTTCTGTGCCATTATGAAGGAGATGAAAGTAAATGGAGTTCACTTTGGATGGGTGCTGTTATCACCCACTTACATGCCTTCCCACCCTTCCCACTTCCCAAAAGGGACACACAGATGCAAAAAGAGTGAAGATGTTTTCTAATTAAAAGCATTTCAGAAAGCCGAGTAGGCAGAAACAAGCGCCTTTTGCTAGGAATGCCAAACTAGTAAAGCACCTACAATTGATCCGTGCACATGAGCATTGACTTAGTAACAAAACAGGCCAGTGTTAAGAACAACTTAGCTGTCTTGTTTACTCTCCCTTGGGGTCCCGTGCTTCTTTCCAACACTTGTCACACACAACTACTTGTTTAATGCCTGCTTTCAAGGATATTGTTATGGCTATCTATACCCCTGTAACTTAGTTCTGAAGACATAACAGACACTTATTCTGCTCACAGATGTGCAATTTGGGTCAGGCTCATCAACGGTAGCAAGTACCTGCCCTACACGGGGCCAGCTGTGTCAGCGCCACTGAGGAACTGGAGGGCCTACTTCCAAGATGGCTCACCAACACTGCTGACAAGTTGATGCCAGGAATGGAGGTAGGGATTTTGGCTAGGGGGCCTTTGTTCCTCTCCAAATGGTCCTCCTCATAAAGCCACTGGATTTTCCCAAGACACGGAGTCTAGTTTCCAAACACAAGTATTCCCAGAGACAGGAAGAAGAAACTATTATTAACCTCTTAAAATCTGGTGCCAAATGCTGACTGTTATGAGTTGAATTGTGTCTCCCCCCAAAGATGTTTGAAATCCTAACCACCAGTACTTCAGAGTGTGCCCTTATTTGGAAATAATGCCTTTGTAAACATAGTCAAGATAAGAGAAGGTGATTAGGGAGAGTCCTAATCCAATATGACTGGTGTCCTTACAAAAAGACAACACTGGGACACAGACACAGACATGTACAAAGAGAGGACAATGAGAAGAACACAGGGAGAATGCCATTTGAAGATAAAGCAAAGACTGGAGTGATGCATCTAGAAGCCAAAGATGGCCAGCAAACCACCAGAAGATGAGGAGAGGCATCAAATATTCTCTCTCTCTCAGAGTCCTCAGAAGAGACCAAGTCAGTCAATACCTTCTCTTTCTCACCTTGAGAACTGTGAAATAATAAACAAATTAAGGTCCCTACTCTGGTATTTTGTTATGGCAGACCCAGGAGACTAATTCACTGACACCAATCACTATTGACCAAAGCAGTCACAGAACAAGCCCAGAGTGTCAAGAAAATTCTTGGCCTTCATTAAGGCCTACAGATATAGAAGCAGAGGCTGTGACTACCTTGTTTTCCACTATTTCACCAGTGTCTGATGTATACATGGTATACAATAAATATGGATTGGAAGAAAGAAAACGACTATAGTTTCCTCAATTTTTTGTATTTTTGAATCAAACTCATTTAAAGCTACCCTTCCTAGTAAAAAATTTTCTTTCTGAAAAAATTCTAGTTTTTAGTACACAGACAAGGTGTCATTGTGATCAGTAGCATATGTTTCATTGATACATTCTAAATCACAGTATTTCAAAGATGTATCTGGCCCACCGTCCTCTGAGCCTTCACCTGCTGCCTGTGCACAAGGAAGACTCAGCCTGGCTGGAACTCTAGGGATTAAGAAGCCGTCAAAGAATCAAACCAGACCTGTATTGCTAGCATCCCTTCCCATTAGTGATATACATGAGCCTCAGTGTCCATTTGAAGAGCTCTAATTGGAAAACCAACATTCTGTGCATATAACCATGCCAAGGAAGGTCACATCTGGCCAAGTCCTCTTCACAGCAGGACTCAGAAACAGAGTGTTATGCCCCATAGTTCCCAGAATTACCAAAAAAGAGGAAGAAGAAGAAAGAGAGGAGTTGGAGGAGGAGAGCAAGAGGAAGGTGAGGCATTCACATGTAGAAACTAAAAATTTTAAGAAATGAGCTCATAGAGATAGAGAGTGGAATGGTGGTTACCAGAGGCTGGGAAGGAAAGCAGGGAAGGGGAGGCATAGCGGGAATGGTTAACGGGTGCAAAAATACAGTTAGATAGAAGGAATAACATCTAGTATTTGGTAGCACAATAGGGTGACTACAGTTAATACCATATTGAATATTTTTAAATAATTGAAAGAGTGGAATTGAAATGTTCCTAACACAAAGAAATGATAAATGCTTGAGGTGATGGGTAACCTTATCACCTGAATTTGATCATTGCACATTATATGCCTTATCAAAATTTCACATGTACCCCATAAATTTGCACAGCTATTATATGCTTATGATAGCAAAAATAAAATAAAAAAGAAGAGGAGGAGGATCCAAAGGAGAAGGATAAAGAGAAATAAGAGGAGGGGAGAGGGAGGGGGAGGTGGAGAAAAAGGAAGACAAAAAGAGGAGAGCAGATATTAATTAAGTCCCTACTATCTAGCTGGTACTTAACATATGTTGTTTCATTTAATAACCACAAAATTCCTATGTCTTAGGTCTAATTTTTCCTGTTGTACACCTAAGGAAACTGAGGCTCAGAGGAATTACAAACTTGTACCCATACCACACTGCTAGAGAATGATGAGATGGGATTCAAATTCGATTTCATATAACTCCGAAGCTTATGTTTTTCACCACCACACTGAACTGCCCAAGTGGAGTGCTATGCTTACACCACATGGCAGTACGGTCACAGGGGAGACCTGAGCAAGTAACATGGAAAGAGTTATTAAAAGTCACCTGGTGATGTAGCAAAAGTGATGGAAAACATGGGACTCTAGAATCCCTGTTCTGTTTTGGTGTATTCTACCTCATCCTCCTAATTTAAAGAATAAATTTTTCCCAAAGTGCATGAAATCCCACTGTACAATTTCATACCAATTCACACACACACTTCCTCACTTGGTGCTATTTTTCTTAAATATACTATTGGCACTTTCTTAATAACTGTGGTCTCCTGGGAAAGTCATGTGAAATATATCCGTTTCTAGGTAAGACTGACAAAGGCAGAAGGAGAAAGGGGACCCTGTTATCCCAGTGGCTGGCCGCCTTTTCCTGGCCAGCATTTCTTTCTACAATGGTTCAGGCCCTAGAAATGTGATTCACTACATTCCTTTTCGCCTTCTCCAGTTGATACTTGAGGCCTCGCAGTCTGGAGGAAGAAGGAAAGGGGCGAGAGAGGATGGGAGACAGGAGGGCATCAGTGATAAGAACAAAGACCCAGCCAACTCCGGAAGCCCATGCAGCACACCGCCAAGAAGAGCTGACTTCCAGCAACATGAAAAAATGAGTGAGGAGGAGGCTTATGGGAACTTCCTTTTCTTGTGGTGTGGCCGGGTCATAATGGTGCTGTGGTTACACAGCAAAGGCTCATTAAAACAATAACTAAACCACATGTGCTATAACTAAGAGTCCTCTTTTCCAGCATACTTTGCTGAAAGACAAGGAGACTGCCTGGGTCTCTGTCTTCTGCCATTTACTAGCCCTGCTCCTGGAGTTTGGTAAGATTCATTCAAAACAACCAAGAGCAGCAGAAATTCCTACATCCTATTATAATATATAGGATGAGGATAAAGAGAGAGGTGCAGGTGTTTAAGTATTCAAGAATAAAAGCATTGTAGGTAGATCTTTCTGGATAATAATGAGGTCTCGATTTTTAGTGAAATTCCCCATTCAGAGCACAATTTTCTTTGGGCTCTATAGAAGCTCATGCTATCACCAAAGAATGCCTGGCTGCGTTTCAAAATGCTTCCCTAGGTTGTACATGCATATGAATTAGTGAACGAGGCAGAAATGAAGAGCCAAAGGCAGGTAATTCAATATAACCAATTGGCATTTTAAAATTCCTCCTTTCTCTAGCACCTTTTTGCTTAACTCATCTAAAATTCCAAACAGACTCTTTCACAAGAGATACAAATAACCCTATAACTTCAACAATGCAAGATTATAAGGGGAGTGAATCCTAAATTGTCCATTTCTGAAATGTAACTGTGACCAAACCATAGATCATTCAAGTTCTTTCTGATTTGTCATATAAATGAGTCTGGCAAACATGCCTCAACTCCCAATGCCTGAATCACAGTGGTTCCCCATTCTGTACCAACTAAAATGCCAACTCTCTAGCCTGGCCTTGAAGACCCTTCAAAGTCAAGTTCTGGCCCTCCGATCTCTCAGATCTTTTTCTCTTACACTTCCCAACAGGCACACCACACATACTTGGATTTCTCATTATGCTTCAAAATGTCCAAGGGGATCTGGATACCCACTGGGGAACCATCTTCACTCCAGGCTCTGCCTATATCACTCCACCGTATGGTGCTGCCCAAGGGCTAATGGGATGGTTTTGGGGATAAAGCAGACCTGAACTTGACTCTCTCCCGCCACTTATCGGTGAGGCAATCCTGGGCAGAGACAAAATTAACTCAGTTGAAATGACTAATAAGAGTCTCACCTTAAATCATAGAATTCTTGCAAAGAATAAATGAATATAAAAAACTTAAAAGAGCACTTGACATAAAGTAGGGACTAAAGAAGTGTAGGATGTTGTTGCTACAAATATTATTACCTCCAGTTGTCAAAATCCTTCAATCCTTTTCAAGACCCAATTCAAATGCAACCTCCAAGATTGCTCATTTGGAATCAATATCCCTTCTGGACTCCTGTGTAACTAAATTTCATAGAGGGAATATCTTACATAACGCCCTCTCATGTAATTATTTCAGTATAATAATAAACATATCTAATACTTACATGTATGTTAAGTCATACTCTACGCAGTCTATATACATTGTATCATTTACTTTCCACAAGAACTCTGTGAGCCTTTTGCTGCTGTTATCCCCACTTTACAGATGAAGAAACTGAGATTCAGTGAAATCAAATAACCTGTGCAAAGCACTGGGCTTCAAAGTCAAAAAGGCAGGTTCTAGGCTCTCTGCGCTATATCATCTCTGTTTAATCTCATTTGGGTGTGAGTGAATTTTTAAATTTTGTGTACAAGAGCCTCACTTGTTTTACAGTTGTCCCGGTGCTGTAATCTTATTGCAATGGAAAGGAATGAGAGTTTAAGGTCATAGACTTGGCCTCAGATTCCGCTTAGCCTCTTAGTAACTGTGAAAACTTGGGCAAGTCATTTAATATTTCAAAGTCCTCATTTGCACAGCTGGAAAGTGAAAAATTTTTTAAAGAATATAAGTATGTCAAATGCCTAGTATCCAACATATCGTCAATATTCAATTGATCTATTTTATTAATACAGTTTGAAAGCTTTAGATTGCAGGATTCAGATATAATATATTTTCTTTGTTCCTCTTAATAAAATCTTAGAAGATTTCCACACATTTCCTGGCACAGAAGAGCAACTCAATATATATTTGTGGCCTGAGTAAGTAAATGCATAAACAAATGTCTGTGTGATATCAGTAAACAATTCTAAAAGAACATGGAAAATGGTTCTATTTGGCTGAGTTTGTATCTAAAAACTTTACTAACGAAACACCATGCTCTTTCATGTTGCCGTGACCTTTAGAGTCTTTAATATAACAAGTATTCCCCCACCCTAGGACTGCCCTAGTTCAAGGCCAGGGAATAGTCTGAGGTTGACTTGAAGGCCGACAGCACCACCTACTGAACTGTAATTTCCCACATTCCAGAAGGAGGCCAAAATGTGAACTGTCAGGACTATACCACAACATTAAACTCCAAGCTGAAACAGAGCTTAAGTGAACATGACAGGATTGAGGAAAAGACAGTACCTCAAGAAAGAGGAGAGGGCCCCCTTTGCCCGCATGGCTTGTTATCCTCTAACAAGTCATCGTTAGTGGGTTCCAGTAGCTCTGGGAAGCCAGCACCCCAGTGGTTCTAATCACAATTTCAGCTAGGGTCCAGACTGAAATCTCCAGGAACTCATTTTCCTTATCATTCAGCTGCATTTTACTAAGAATAGTGTAACATTTGTACAAATGCTGTCAACGGTCACAAATTTTTTTTTCTGAAGTGTGTGCACATTGAACCAAAACATTCAAGAACAGGATGGCCCCAGGAAATACAGTCATCGGGAACTAGGCTTTTCTCCTCATGAGTCAACAACATTGGATTTTGACTCAATTTACCTGCTTCAGCACCTGCATATTTCTAAGTTCCATTCATGCTGGTCTTGCTGACCCTGAATTGCCAGAGCATCTGACACAATTCCTGGTGTGTAGTGGATGTTGAGTAAATGCTTGGTATATGAATGAATGAAACGCACTGGCCCCCTGGCCTGGAAATGGAAACTTGTTCTCTCCATTGAGTGATACTCAGCGCTGCCATCACCACACATGTCCTCTTCACAGATCACCCTGGCTTCCATCATCCAATGAGCCAGTCTCTGGCCCCAAAGTCCATGAATCATGACCCTGCTAAACATCACATGTGATGCATGGAGGACTCAGACAACAAAACTTAATTAAGGAGAGCCCTGATCTGGTTCATTTCACTGATTTGTTTCCAGTGGCCAGAAAAAGACTTGGAATGTAGTAGGTTGAATACTTGTAGAGTAAGTGAGTGAAAGTATTGGTAAAGGGAGCCTTCACAGAAGGAAGATTAAGGAAAAAGAAAGAAGAAGAGTGACAAAGGGGAGGAAGAAAGAGGAAGATGGGCCTCTGAGGAGGAGGTTGAAAGAGCTGATGGGAGAGAAAACGTATACATGCGTCTGCCCACTCAGACCACCAAGGAGCAATTCTTATCTCTACTACCTCTGTTACCCCCAGATGCCTAGCCACCCCCTGCTCCTTCTCCAAGGTTCTGCCTGAATCCCCATCCTCAGGAAAGATCCCAGTTGGGAAGGGAAAAGGAGGATGTGCATTCCCTTAGACAGACCACCCTGTGTCTAAATCCTGCTTTGCAGGTGGTCACACACGCCCTCCACCTTAGACCCCAAATAATCTTTCCCATCACAAGTTCTGCCACTTATCCATATCTTTCTGTCGCTTTTACTCTGTCTGGCAGTCTATCTGTTTCTTGTTCTTCCTCTGTTTCCCTCTCTGTGTGTCTTTCTCTGTTTGCCTGTTTTTGTCTCCCTTTCCTTCTGTGTATTTTGGTTTCTCTGTGTCTCTTTTTTGTTTGTGTGTATCTCTGTCTATCTCGCTTTGTATCTGTCTGTGCTTCTACATCTCTGTCTGTATCTCTGGCAACTCTGTTTGTGTGTTTCTCTCCCTGTATGTCTCCCTCCCTCTGTGTCTTTCTCTGCCTTTCTCTCTTGTCTTGGTCTCTCTCACTCTCTCTCTTTCTCTCTCTCTTTCGCTTGCTCTCTTACTTCCCTTCTTCTCTTTGTGTGAGTCTCACAGTCTCTCTGTGTGTCCCTTTTACTCTCAACAAATTATTTTGTCTTGATGTGTATTCTAGTGGCATCTGACACACAAAAAACTCATGTCTTCCCTTCCCATCTTTCCCATAGTCCCTGACAGAGATCCTTGTTACAGGCTCTCTACACCATTTATTTCAGTCATAGATTTCAGAGCTCTACATGCTGACAGCAGCACTTTGGGGGAAAAACACATCACCATCCTCTCAGTGCAGATCACCACACGGAGGGCTTGAAACACAGCATTCCCTAAATAATGTTACCTCCTTCCTTTACTTTCCTTGGAAGGTCCAAAGAAGTCATGAGCTTCTCAGTGATTTGGAAACTCCCTAAATTGTGTATACTGGAGTGGTCTCAGAGCTGCAGACAGGGGTGGGGTGGGAGGGACCTGAAAGTGAAGGTCATTAGGAAGAGTTGGTCCATGTGGCTCCCTGTGATGAAGTCCATGCCTTGGCGCGCTGACAGATAACTGGCAGCTCTCCTTCCCTGGAACTTGGCTCACCAGATTGAGCAGCCCAGACAGCAGTTTAACCCGAGGGTCAGAGGGCAGCCAGGCGTTATCTACCAACTGGCTGTGTTCCCTCCGCCTGGCTGACTTCCGCCTTCCCTTATAGACTCTGACAGGAGGGGCCAAGCCACAGGGCTCCCCCCTAGGATTTGGGCATGTACAGACTCCTTCAACACCCCCCCATTCTTAAATGAACGAAATTCAACATAGATTTCTTATTAATAACATATACCGGAGGGTAAATCCTGAGATGCAGGAAATGAGAGTGACAGCACAGCAATTTGGGGTGTGCTCACTACATACCACACACACACACACACACACACACACACACACACACACCAGTGTGCATATCAAAGCCATCTTGCGAATCTTCAGTTGATTAAAGATGAGGATTGAAATGCATCTTAATAACCAGAAAATAACTTACAATCTAACATCTTGATTGTACTAGATTTCAAAGGGCAGCAAGATGTGTTGAAATGCACATATCTAATCACCAGTGGAATTAACAGATTTGCAAAAGTTATGCTTGAGAACATTATGTGTAGCTGTAACACAGCATAATCAAATTCCCATTTAATTTTATAATGTTAAAATTCAGACTCTTTGCACATTACCATTCTTTCTAATATTAATTTTGGGGTTATAAGAAAGCACATTTTTAAATGTTTTCTTTCTCATGGATATTTTTAAAGCAAAATCACATACTTTAATATCTCATTTTTCATTTGAGTAAGAGCATTTTCCTTTTCTTTTAACCTTGATCCCACAAACCAAGTTCTGAGTATGGAAACCGGGTCAGGCAGCTTCACAACTCTCATGTCTCTTGTCCAGGCACTTGTAGCATGCGTTTTCTTGGCTGCTTTTTTTTTCTTTCTTCTATCTGCCCACCACTCCCAGTCTCATTGTCAGCAATGTTTACACATAAGCCCATTGTCCTTCGCCTGTTGCCAAGGACCTGTATCACTTCTCTCTGCTGCTGTCCTGACCTTGTAGCTCACAAAACACAAATCCCAGAATATTTCTGTTACCCACCTGAGGCCTTAGTGGGCCAGATTCCCATCCTGACTGAGCTTCAGATCCACATGGGGTGAGGGGTAAGATCTCACATAAAGCAGAGTTTTAATTTTATAAACAAGAGACCCACATGATAGAAATTTACTAAAACCTTAAATGGAGTAGAAAGAAGGGGTGTGAATCTAAGCGACAAGAGTCCTAGTCAGGCATGGCAGAAATCAACACATTCTTCCATTTATTGTGACTGGGCTTAACATTCAGGTCAATGGTTATATGTGGTAAATAAGGATTCAGAGAGAAGGAGATGGAGGGCAGAAACAGAGTATTTCCATGAAAGTAGAAAATAACTATTTTTACTTAAATTACCTAACAGAGTTTAAAATATCACACATAGAATAACCTCAAAATGGCCACTATATGAGAAACGCCATTTCTTCTGTTAATTAGACACTGTAGTTTAGAGTCAGATTTGGGTTCAAGGCCTCGTTTTTGTTGCTTCCTGTCTGTGAAGAATTGGACAAGGAGACTGGTCTCTCTGAGCTTGTAACACACGGTCTCTGCAATCATGATTGCCATGCGAGATCATCAAAATTATTCAAGTGATTCCTGAGAAGGGCAATATATATTACAATGCTCTGTAAAATAGAAAGAGGCACACACATGTAAGGTGCTAGTAATATATAACTCTATTTATTGTCATGACTCTGACTAAACCCACTTTTTTTCTTTGAAAAAAATTAGTGTAATTTCCAAACAATCTTCTTTTTCTCCAAATACCTACACAAGGCTTCATTTTAATTTGTGAAACTAGCTATTTTAGTTTTTTTTTTTTTTTTTTTGAGTTGGAGTCTCACTCTGTCGCCCAGACTGG
>NW_007196557.1:76406-81682 GCF_000164805.1 Carlito syrichta | reverse complement strand
CTTCCAAGTAGCTGGAACTACAGGCGCGCGCTACCATGCCCGGCTAATTTTTGATTTTTTTGTAGCGCTGAGGTCTCGCCAAGTTGCCCAGGCGGGTCTCGAACCTGCAGGCTCAGGCAATCCACTCACCTCAGCCTCCCAAAGCGCAGGATTATAGGCTGAGCCACCGAACGCGGTTTATTTTAGTTTATGAGTTTAAGCAATGTCTTATTTATCAAGATTTTAAAAAATAAAAGGGACATGAGGAATGTGCTAGGGCTTCAGAGTCACATCGGCTTGAGCTCCAATCCTAAATCAGTCACTTAAACTCTCAGTGTATCTGTTAACTCAACAGGAAAGGAAGAGAATGATACTTTCTGCTTTATTTAGGGGAATGTGTCAAGCAAACCCAGGGACACAGAGAGACATGGTATTGGTCAATCCCCACTTAAACACAAGTATCTGAAACCAAATTCGAACTGGTCGAAGGAAATGTGTTGCCTCTGGTAACATTGATTTTTGCATATATACAGAGGGTGCCAAAAAAATGTATGCACATTTTTAAAAAGGAAAAGAAAAAACTGTATTAAAATTGTAATACTGTCCTGCCTGTCACATGGTGATACTAGCATTCATTTGATTAACGCCATCTTTTGAGCGAACATCATACTACACATTGCTACTATAACTCAATTCAACTTCAAAAAGTAATAACATAGATAGCATCTCTTAAAATGCATACATGGTTTTTTGGCATCTCTAGTACATAAACACACACCCAGGTGCACTTTCATCCACACCCATCTATATCTATAGATAGGTGATACAGAAATAGAAAGATGGAAAGATGGTAAATATATCGATGGGTATATGATAGAGAGATAAGTAGATAGATAGACAGATGTAAAGATACATCAACTGATGGATAGACCATATCTTAGATCCTGTACCAATTGCTGTGACCCAGATGAGGCCTATGCTGTAATTGAGGGTCCTATTCCCATTAAGTTATATAGCTTACAGGAAGAATCGATTCTCCCAAAGAGAAAGGGACATTGAGCAGACAAAAATAGTACACTTTCATTACATTTTTCCCCTAGGCAACCCAGCACCTATGTGCCTGCCATTTTCTTTATACTCATTTTAATTTTTTTTTTTTTTTTTTGCCTGATAGCAACCCTCTCCACTCCTTTGCAAAGGAAGACCACACAAAGTCACACCAATGTAATTCATCCTGCTCAAAGTCCAGGCTCTCTGGGTAACAGGCATTAACGGGCATTCCTCTTTGTTAGGTCCAAATGTGGAAGCCTCTACTCTGGTGATCTGAGATAACTACAAATAAAATCTGTAGTTAGAAAAGGGGAAACAGTACCCTGCAATCATCAGTGCACAGGATACCACTATTGGAGAGAGTTTTCAAAGGTGTACTCCAGGGCCTACACGTGAGGTCCTTAATCAGGCAATTGCTTGCACCTTGTCATGAAGAAGCTCCCATTTACCCATTTCTCTCTATGAGCATGCCTAAGCAGCCTGAGCAGGATCAGTTCCCTCTAGGACCTGAATCACTCTAGCAGTAACTTTCCTTTAGTTAAGTCACCAGGACTGGGTGATTGCTTTAGAAATGGAGAAATCAGAAGTCTCAATCTGCCAGGCTTTAACTTTTTCTGGAAACACACTACCTTTGTAGGAAGTTGCTCTACTTGAGTTCTGGAATCTTGTCATAAATTTGTTTAACATAGTTGCTGCTTTTTAAACCTGACCTAAGTTATCTGTAGCCTAGTCATACCCTGTCGAACCTTTGGCCTAGTTAAAACTCACTCTTCCCTTACGGTTGTGTGTGATATGACCCAGTTGTTCCTCACCTCACTGGTCCAAAACCCATCACATTCACAGCTGCTGATCATAAGACCTACAGGTCAACACCAGAGTCATGTAAATAAGTGTCCCCTTTTCTTTAAATAGCCAATCCACAGCCCCCACAAGAATGCTTAAAGGCTAATGTCTGTGGACCTTAATCATGGTCTGGTCCCATAGTCTTCTCTTTTCTTTCTTTTTTTTTTTTTTTTGAGTTAGAGTCTCTCTATTGCTCAGACTGGAGTGCAGTGGCCGCTTCCGGCCACCGCAACCTCGACCTACTGGACTCCGGCGATCCTTCCGCCTCAGCCTTCCAAGTAGCCGGAATTACAGGCATGCACTACCACGACCGGCTGATTTTCTGATTTATTGTAGAGATGAGGTCTCGCTGCCCAGGCCTCATCCTTGGGCTCAGGCAATCCACTCACCTCAGCCTCCCAAAGGCGCAGGATTACAGGTGGAGCCACCGAGCCCGGCGATCTTCTCTTTTCTAAGCTCCTCATTAGCTGTATGAACTCCCTGCCACCTTCAGGCTTCTCATCAGCCTCCCTTATCTCCTCAGGATCCGTAAGTGATACATTTTTCTGCTTCATGCATTTGGTTTCATCTATTAATTGTACCTCACCTGAATGATACAACGGAACATGAATTTCCTGTGTCAGTCAAGGGCTCTCCTAGAGAGTGACTGTCTTAGCTTATGGACACTCCCAACAGAGAGAGCTCAAGACCAAACTGGAAAGAAATCATAGCCATAAAAACTACACCAAATCTCTATATTCTAACACCTAACACCAAAAATCTTGTTGAACTATTTGACTTGAATAAGAAGCCCTTGTACGCAATTGTCTCTTAGCAACAGAATTTGGTGCTCTGCCCATTCCTTAGGGCCTACTGACTTCCTTCTTGGCTTGTGCTTCAGAGTAATGTGAAACATTGTGATTTCAGGAGTGAGGCAGGGCTAGATGGTCCCTAACCTTTTGTTCTCTCTCCTCTCCCTGGCTGTATCAGAGGCCAGAAGAGTGTATACCAGCAGATACAATTGAGTGAATACACGAAAATCGGACTCCCTGAAATTCTTTAACTCTTTTTTTGATGGCTTTGTAATATGTCAACTTGGCTAGGTTAACTGTATTTCTTAGAATTTTATGACTTGGATGTTTCCACTTAGGGAATGTGCAAAATGATTCGTCTTATCAGGTTTGTAGGTTGGACAGGTCCAACTTAGTCACGAGCAATTTGGAGGGCAGAAGAGAAGCAACTGCATTTTTTATCTCACTAACGTTGTCATCTTCCCTACTAGACTCTCCTTATTGGTGTGAGGCAGTAACTGATCCTGTGACAACTTCACCTTCTCAGTGGATCCTCCTGGAGCTTCTTAAGCTGCGGGACCAGGCGTGTACTTAGCTCCATGATAAAGGATCCAGCTTCTGCAGAATGCCTACAATAAGTTAGAGGCAATGAGAACGGACACACATTTCAATTCATCTTTGTGGGCTCCAACTCATGCTTGTAGTTTCCTGCTTGTTTTTTGCTCTCCCTCATCTTTTGTCTACCTGTCATATTAATTTCCTACCAGCCCTATGGACATCAAGCTCTGGCATCATTCACATGCAGCATAATCAGCTTCCACCATTCCATATGGTCAATTCACCCTAATATGTATACATATAAATATTATATTTATCTTAGTGATTCTACTTCTCTGATTGAAACTTGATGATACACTTTTAATTCTAACTATTCTCTGTATTTAACAACTTTACTTTCACTCTGGGTGAAGATGTTGGCTTCTGCAATTCCACAAGGTGCTTAATTATCTGACCTCCATTCATCTTGTTGCTGTTCACAGAAGAATGAACCTCAGTTATAACTCAGGATCCATTTCCCCTTCTGCTGTCAGCAAAGCTGGCAGATGGGATTCCTGCATGCACTTGGAGAAGGTGGCCATTGTTAGTCATAGTTCTACATCCTTCCAGATTACTTGGCTCTTTGAATTCCACCATTCCTGGTATTCTAGTGCAAGTGATTCTTCCCCAAAAGTTAAATAATAGGAAACCCTCAGTTAATAGTTTTTCCATTATCGTTGGTAGTGATAATATGTGAGTAATGAGAATTTCTAGTTACTCCAATAGATTTGTCATTTTTCTGTCAAGGAGCCCACAATAAAGAGTTTCTTTCTTTTCTTTTCTTTTTTTTTTTTGAGTTGGAGTCTCACTCTGTCACCCAGACTGGAGTGCAGTGGCCACTCCCGGCCACTGCAGCCTCAACCTGCTGGGCTCCGGCGATCCTTCCACGTCAGCCTTCCGAGTAGCCGGAATTACAGGTGCGCGCTACCACGCCCGGCTAATTTTTTTTTTAATTTACTGTAGAGATGAAGTCTCGCCTGCCCAGGCAGGTCTTGAACCCGCGGGCTCAGGCAATCCACTCACCTCAGCCTCCCAAAGGCGTAGGATTACAGGTTGAGCCACCAAGCCCGGCTAATAAGGAGTTTCAATGATCATTTCAACTAATCTCACAACCACAATGAGTAGAGTTATTGCTAACCACTGAAAATACCACTTTTGAATGAGCTGGTTTTTTATCCTTTCTAAGACCAGTTGTAATGTGATCAGTCTTATCTGGTGTGTATGTCAGCCTAATTTGGCCTTGACACAAGATGACTAACTAGTTGTTTTGACTGTTGTGTCTTCTTCCAAACCAGTCACATTTTGACCCCATTGTGTCTACTGCCTGAAGTGTTTGTAATTAATGACATTGGGTTCAAATGGCTACTAAACCAGCAAGTTGTAGGGGAAATCTATATGATTCAAGGATTATGTGGTTGTTGTCTATTTTAATAATGGCTTATCTTTTAACCAGTAATGGACCTTAAGACCTACATATTAAGTTGAACTACTTAAAATCACCACTTTGTAAGTAAAGCATCATATATTGGCAGTCTCATATGTTAACCTATTAGAAAGTCCTTTAACCCAGGGCTCATGATGTAGATAATTTTATAAGGAGATAAAACAAGGAAACAGACAAATTAAACAAGCTTAAGATTCCATTAAGTGACGAAAAGAATTATGAAGAACAAGAGAAACGTCTTTATTATCAATTAGGGAGGATAGAAATAGCAACTTAAAAAAGAAGAAAAAATAACTCTTTAGTCCTAGATGACAGGACTAGCTATGTGGAAATTAAGAAAGTGTTTATTTCAGTTTGTCAGTAAATTAACTTAACCTCAGCATTAGTCTGTTTCTCAAGAAATTCACCTTCTTGACAATAAAGCATGTTCTCATCATACTTCCTAACAATTTAACTGTCAGGGTGACCGAAGAGATAAGAACAGTAAAAGATTCTGGCCACCTACACCTTTGAAACTCCACTGGTACTCACGATAATTATAGTTCTCCTTTTTATTTTATATATATATATATATATTTATATATTTATAATAA
>NW_007196557.1:60894-76349 GCF_000164805.1 Carlito syrichta | reverse complement strand
TTTTTATATATATATATATATTTTTTTTGTGAGTTCGAGTCTCACTCTGTCACCCAGAATGGAGTGCAGTGGCCGCTCCCGGCCACCGCAGCCTCGACCTGCTGGGCTCCGGGGATCCTTCCACCTCAGCCTTCCAAGTAGCCGGAATTACAGGCATGCACTACCACGCCCGGCTGATTTTTTGATTTATTGTAGAGATGAGGTCTCGCTGCCCAGGCGCGTCTCGAACCCGCGGGCTCAGGCAAACCATTCACCTCAGCTTCCATATTTTTAAATTTGAGTTTGAGAGTTGTCTGTTTCTCACCCATCATAACTTTAAATCCAACTTAATGCAGTATATATTCTGTCAATTAAACTATAGCTTCACTATAGTTTAAAGTTATTTGCTTCTAAGTGAAATATAATTAATGGGAAGTCCTCCTTGGAGCTATCAAAGAGTTTAGTTATGACACGAGAAATAAGTGATGCACTTTAAACAGGTCTGCCTCTATTATGGGCAAGATTTCTACTCCCCCTAAAAAATTTTAATAGAATTATTCCATAACATAGACTTTTAAATTTCCAAAATCCATTTGTATCTGCAACTGTCATATTGAAGAGGCTCAGACATGACATATGAAAGTCGAGCAGTCATATAGGAGAAGAAGGAAGAGGAGGAGGGAAAAGTCAAGCAGGCCCTGTTTCCGCTTTAGCAGACCCCTGCCAAAAGCTGGACTATGTAGAACATGATCCAATCCTAGAGAGTAGGCTTCTGAGAGTTGGGGACCAAGCAAGGGTTTAGGGCAGTGCCCCAGGGCTGAGAAGGGCTGTAGGAGTGCATGGATGTGTGGCAGAGAGAGTTCAGCAAGTAACCAGTGAAAGTGACAAGATAGAGGTAAAGAAAGTGAGAAAGAGGCTCTGCTAATGGGTATAAGGGATGAGTCTGTGAGTGGATGTGACTAACCAGCTGCATTAAGTAAAAGACTTCCATGGTGCAATTAAAAAACTATTTTCTCCCCTTTAGCAGTCATTACCTATATATATATATATATATATAAAATTTTTATTTTAAAGATGTGGGGTACAATTCAGGATTAGGTATACAAGTGGACCACCCTTTGGTCCCCACTTTGCCTGGTTTGAGATCAGGTGCCATTAGCCATTGCCCTTCAAACACCTTCTGCAGGATTAGGTCTCCCACCCCATGTCTTTGGTGAAATCTCCAGTAGGTCTCAGGATTTTTCCAGCCATTCCCACAAAATAAAACATTCAGCAGTCACATTACTCTCTAAAACAATTCAGTTCAGTTATTAGACTGTCCACTATAACAATAAATATTTCAAATGTCATAAAAATTAAAGCTCCTCTACTCCCTTGGACTGAAGTTTGCAGTCAAAGTGGTGGGATGAGATTGGCATCTTCTTCTCTGTTCCTCTGCCAGCTCCTCCCCTCTCTTCCTTGCTTGATGAAGTTTCTGACTCCAAATTATTATTATTATTGTTTTAATTGAGGCAGGGTAGTGAGCAAGGAGGGACAAGGGGCAAGGGACCAGAAAGGTTTCACTTGAGTGCCACCATTATAACTTTGGTTTCTTCTCCCCAGTTGAGACAGAAGTAGAGATGACTTTCTTCCTGAGCACTTTCAGCTACCCCTCTCCCTGGCTTTATCTAAGGTCCCTCACCTACCATTCTGTGTTTCCTTTCTTTGGCCTAGACAATTGCAAGTTCTTGCCCAAGTTCCTTCCTGATGAATGACCCCTCACACTCATGCCCAGGGAAACTCCCAGCTAATCCTTTTGTGTGGCCCACATTATCTGCTGCCATCTCCCAAGCTGCTAGGGCCAGCCTCACACTCTCAAGATTTTTCTTTCAGTTGAGGCAAGCAGTACACATGTCACACATGTCAAATTCTTTAGGTGATCTCTCTACCCTCTCATCCAGCTAGAGACTAGAAGAACACCAGACCATGCTTGCCAATCTCAAGCTTCTCCTGTCTAGGCCTCCACAACCTTTGTTATAAACTGGAGGTAGGTAGCCAGTTATGGTCCCCACTTCAGTGCTCGCCACCTCCTTTACAAATCTTGCTTAGGTGATCTAGAACCTAGCTTCAAAATCGAGAGTAACTGGCATCTAGTGACTCAGGGAATCAGTAGAAATTGAGAATACATCCCCATTTTACCAGCACGAAACAGGTACTCTTCTGGTATTGTGAAAATGTATATACCACCTAGATCTCATCTATCTTTGCCTAAAATGAAGTTTCATATCCTCCTTTTAATATCTGAAAATATTTTTATTTCATAGTCCCTGCTGATTAAGCATTTGGTTCAATATAAAGTTCTATCACATTTACTTTTAATGGCCATTTGAGCCCCTGCAGGCCTGACTACTAAAAATTAATATCCCTCCAAGTGCCCTCCAGTTATTTCTGGAAGCTTCTTAAGCCAGTCTGTGTTCGGTAGCCTCCATGCCACCCTGGGCCTGCTCCCCGCTCCTCTCCCACCTGTCCATACCTGCTGTCCGCGAGGCCTCAGCCTGATTATTACTGCTCACCATGGGAAATAGACACAAGATGCCAGATGCTCTGGAAGTTTCCAGCCTGTGGTTGCCAAACATCATGGTGTTCTAAGCAGATATGGAGTAAAAACTTCTCTCTGACTGGACACCAACTACTTTGTCTCAAAGCAGCTTGACTGTTGCCCCAGAAATCTCTCCTAAACAATGTCACCAATTTCAAGTTATTTCCCTTGCCTAAAATCTTTCCAAATATTTTATTAAAAACAGCCTCTTTAGTTTCTCTCCTTGCTTTCCTCTAACTGAGAGAGAGAACACCTAGCACCTGAGTCTGAAAGCAAGGACTTCCAGTGCAGTGACCTGAAAGGTCAGGGGAGAATAAACTCTAATATTGGGGTGGAGAGTAGAGCAACAGGCCTAAGATGGACTTGGACAACCACATCTCAGAGGTTTTGCTCATGTCAACCACTAGTCAAAATATCCTTTCCCTGCTTAGCAGGCCTAGTTTACGCCCTGACATTTTTCTTGTGCCAGCCTAGAAAAGAAGATACCCCAAACAGGCATGCATTTGTATTCCTCTAGGTATGTGGGGACACAGATTAAGGCTGAGTTTGTTTTAGAAACATAAAATATGGTGATTTTTACTCATTTATTCCATATCATTTCCTCAGAAGGGAAATAAATTATCAGTACCTTTTTATGGATGGAGAAGGTAAGGCATGGAGAGTAGCGAGGTTGGGATTTGAACTCTTATAACCTGGCTCTTAACAGTTAAGCTTAATGGTCATTTTAGTAAAATAGACTAGTATTGTGATAGTCACTGGAAATGAAGAAATGACAAGAAAGATTCTCATCTTTGAGTTCACTGTTACACCCATATTTTTGATCCATTGGCATCAGTCTCCTTAATGGATTCAGAACAAAAATTTACTTTGTCCAAGGATTGGTGTCCTACAGAAAAGCTGTCCTAATGAACAGAGTTTTAAGGCACTCTCCTCATTTCCTTGATGTGGAGTTTTCACTAAGCTGAGCGTGTCCTCAACCTCTCAGAACTGCTGTCCCAGGGGGGTTTCTTATGACCACAGGCATAGGAGTCAGTTAGGTGGGCCGCAATCTGATTTCCAACAGAAAAAGTTTATCTTTAGCTCTCACCAAAAGATTTAATGTATTATCTAATTCATGACTCTCTCTTGTACTTAGACATCTAATAAAACTGATGTTTAATGTCTTTTAATCATTTGAAGGATTGACCTCGAATTGGGGTTGCTTAATCCTGAAGAGCAGTTAATACTATTTCAAACATCTTAACTAATCTGGTCTAAACTCTAGCCCCAAGTGTAAAAATATTCAGTCCTATTTGACTACTTACAGAAGAGAGCAGGCATGTTTCTCTTGCCTAAATCACTCCTCTGGTTATCAAAAAAGAAGCATGGGGCAGACCTCCCTGCAGCTGGGGGACAGATAACTGAGAGGATGGCCCCAGTACTTTCAAACTCTCCACAGCCTTCTCTAGAGGAGGTGCTTGTGTAAGGCCCACTATTGCCTCCCATTTTCTACCTAACCAACCAGACTTCGGAATCTTGCGCCTCTTCTGCTACCAGCACAGTCTCTTTCCATGGACTGCAGAGCACCTGGGTCCCAAGCAGGAATGAATTCTGTGGGTCTGAGGCAGCAACCTACTGTGTAGAGCACTAGGAGCCAGGGGTTTGACTCAGGATTAATGATTAAGAGAGTCGGAAGCGTGGCACCTGAGGACTAAGGCATTCGTGTGCTCTCTCGGTGGTCAGTGAGCTGAGGTCCATGACCTCACGCATGCCTGTGCTTCCTTCAACTACTCCAGTTCCACTCACCCCTATTCGTTTGGGCACTTCCTCTCTAACCTAGGACAACACAAAGGTATGTATCGTACACGAGTGTGGAAGAGCGTGGCACCCTGATGAAAGGTCTGAATAGCTGAAACACTGATGAAAGGTCTGAATAGCTGAAACACTGATGAAAGGTCTGAATAGCTAAAATGAGGTGGTGTAAAGTAAAGAAAGGAGGATTGAGAATACTAGATTGGGACCAGTTGAATTATTTTTGGAGACAACAGGGAAGCATTGGGGATTGTGGAATACCCCTGGTCTAAAATAAATTCCTAACTCTGTTCTTTCCTTTTCATCACAATGTATTAAAATTGCAAAACTTTGGGGTGACTTTGTATAAGAAAAATAGATCAGCTCATACCTGAGAAGCACCTATTTCTAATTTTTTAAGTGCAATTACTGCAATTATAAAAATCAATTGACATGTGTAATGGTCAGTTTTATGTGTCAGCTTGACTAAGCTATTGTCCCAGTATTTAATCAAATGCTAAGCTGGTGTTGCTGTGAAGGTACATGTGATTAACATCTACTGTCAGTTGCCTTGATGTAATATAGTTTACTCTGGAGAATCTAAATGGTCCCAATAGGTTGAAAGGTTCTTAAGAAGAGTACTTCTATTAGGAAAAGAAAGTCGGGTTGTGGACAGTAGAGTCAGCTCCTGCAGCAGTGTTTCCAGCCTGCCTTTCCTGACGGCCTGCCCTTTGGATTTAGGGCTAGCCTTAGCCAGTTCCAACAATAGTTTAAGCCAATTCCTTACAATAAATCCCTTTATATATATGTGTGTGTGTATGCACACACACACCCACACACACACACACACACACAAACACATACATATATATACAGGTTCCGTTTCTCTAGTGGAATCTTAATTGAGAAAATATTCATCCAATTAACTTTTGGTATTGAATTTTTTCCTCTTCACCTGCAGGCTCCTCCTTTGTCCACCCCTCCCCTTTCACTTCACTCCTGCTTTGTCCCACTCCTTCTCCTTCTCTTCCTCTCCTCCCTCACCTGCCTCTCTCTTCTTCCTCTGACCTTGTTTATAAGCAGCTCTGAGTTGCAAGGCATGGGCATGTTTCTTTCTTGTCCCAAAGGAAGCTCCTTATTAGCTTGCTTGGAGTGATCTAGAAGGTTCACTTTACTCTTTTCCAGAGGTCTTTCCCAGCTCATCCCAAGTCTTTCTAGGGATGCTTGTAGCTTAATATGATCTAATATTAGCCACCCCCCAAAAAGGTCAACATCATTTCAGCAACAAGACAATGAGACAGACGGGCTCATTCCTTCCAGGATCACTCTCACCCTTTAAGGACAGGGTCCACATGCAGAGCCCCAACCTGGTCCCGAGGGTCATGGTGAAAGTGGCAGATATGCTGTATAATCACCATCTGAATTCTTCACCCTTAGTCCAGTCCTGCCTTAGTGGATCCACTAACACTGTACCCACATGATTGGGATTTTGGTACATAATCAGACACTGTTTTTTCCAGTTGGATCCTGGGAGCAAGTCCTTGCACCTGAACCCATTCCACCCCAAGCCCAGACCTTGAGTCTCATCTTAGATCGTTCCTTCAAACAGCCTGCCTAGAGTTTTTAAGCAATATTATCTCAGTCCTAAGGCCATATTTCTACAATTCTGACACACGTTTTTATACTTACAACATTTCTGAAATCAAGATTTGTTGCATAATTAAGTACACTTCATGGGTTTTGTTTGTCTTAATTTTTTTTGCTTTTGTTTTATCTATTTGTTTCTATATATTTCTACATGTTTCTATCCACCTCCTCACCCCCACACAAAAATATTGTTATCAAATTGGCTTATTGTATTCAAAGGTATCTTAGAATTGAGATTTCCACAAACAGTGGTGGCTCATTGAGGAGGGAGAGTCCCAGAGTCCCTAAGAGTTATTTTGATAAGCCTATTCCTATTCTAGGTCCCCACAGGTCCTCGTTAACTCCAAGAAACTTTGACCTCAGAATAACTCTCAACCTCGGGATTCTTCTATCTCTCTACTTGTATTTGACAGGCTTCAATGTGTTGCTCTGTGTCAAAGTAGCCACACACCTGATACAAGTTTTATCTCCAAAGTTAGATTTGAATGTCATGGTAAAATCTCTGTCTACTATCTTTACTCTTCGCTGTTTCATGGCATGTCTCACAGTGCCTGCTTCCCCCTGGAGTCTCTTGCTGCCAAAGACCCTTTGCCTAATGTCAGTTCTGTGTGTCTTTCATTCTATTCCCAATATGAACTCACTTCCTGAAGCTATCTGCTTTCAACAGTCACCATTCAGTAGGGATACAATAGCCAAATACTTTATTAACCAGATGGGAATGCTCTAAGAGTGAAAAGGAGAGCTATTAATAATTATGCTAGGGAAATATATGTGCATCAGGTCTGTCCTGATCAAACTAGAGTTATATGTATCCTCCCTAAGTATCACCTGCACTGGGTGGACAATAACTGCTTCTGGCCACCTCATTGACTCCTTATAGTAAATGACAGGTTCATTGGTATCTGAGGGGCAACAATTGTAAGGAACATTAAATGATCGTTACTATATGCCAGTGAGCTAAATACTTTATGTGTAAAATCTCATTTGAACTTCACAATAACTTTGTGAAGTAGGTACTTACTCCTCTTATTTCACAGGTAAGGGGATTGAGGCACAGAGAAGTTCAGTAATTTGTGCAAGGCCTTTCAGCTTGGAGGTGATAGAGTTAGGATGACACCACAACAGTAGGCCTCCAGAGACCAACCCTTAAGCCCTGTGTCTTCTCATTTGATGCCCCAGGGAATCCCTTCCTGGGCATAAAATTTCTGAGGTGGTTTACCTCATAGGAAAAGAATAAGAGGAACAAGGCTATGAAAGGGTTGTTATCAAAAGGGGGCTAAGGAAGTGACTGGTACTCAGAAAAATACTGAATATAAACAATAGTTATAAATTTTGTATCATCTAGAGCAGAGGTCAGCAAACTTCATCTATAAAAAGCCAGTTTATAAATACCTCAGTCTTTGTGGGTCATGTGGTCTCTGTTGCAACCACTTGGTTCTGCCGTTATAGCATGAAAGCAATCAAGATAGTGTGTAAATGTGGCTTTGTTCCAATAAAACTTTATTTACAAAAGGTCATACCATCTGAATAATTTGAGAGATTAGACTAGAAATGTCAGCTGAGCATCAAGTCTCCTCAGGTCAAGACTTCAGAATAAATGCTTCTGAGAAAATGCCTTTAGAATGGATATCCAGAAAGGTGGTAAGGACAGGGATCCCAGACTTCTGAGGGGCTAGCAGCACAGTGGAGATATGAAGTATAGAAATTGTCACTCCTCATTTCCCCACCCTGAAAGAGGAAATCCCAATACCAAAACTGATTTGGCATGTGTGTGTAAGGAGAGAGTTATTAAGTTGTAACTGATCAAGTAACAATTTACTGAGGACATTCTGGAAATTCCCTTGTTGATTTCAAATAATCCAGCAACAATTTCCAGAAATCAGGTGCTTCTCTCAGGAAGGCACAACACTGCTAATGTAGGACTTAAGGATTAACGCTTAAATCCTACAACCCAATTAATTTTTTCTTAATGAGATAGGAGAAAGTTTTTGGAGTACATTGGGAGGCTAAGAAATACACTTTGCAGGAGGGAAAAGATAATCAGAGTTTCTTCACACGAGCAAATGTAGAGCAAACATTCATGAACATTGTGTTCATAAATTCTCAAGTCATGAGACTGAAGATTTTCCAATGAAAGGGAAGAAGAGCAGTAAAAGAAAAGTTTGGTTTCCCTCCAGAAAATTAGGGAAGCAGTAGGCTCTGAAGAAGAGTCAAGGACTGGAATGCTGAACCCCACTCTTTGGTGCCTCCCTCCCACTCCCCACTAAGACCAGTTCCCTCTTGTGCTAAGGAGAGAAATATCACTGGAGTAGATAACCTGGAGTGAGAGGGAAGCAGTAGGATCCTAGCCAAAGGTTCTGAAGCAAGGTATTCAGTGAGATTTGCCTCTAAAGTAGGAGTTAAATGTTTCTACATGAAATCACTATTAAAAAAAGGAGTTATGAAAAAAGACTATCTCAAAACCTTTGTAGATGAATTAGTAAAAAAGTCTACATGTATCTCTGTGTTTCTTAAATAATCATTTTAGAAGTAAAAGATGGAATCAAAGAAACTTGAATTGTTCTCATACCCCTTTCATAGTTTTCTAATTCTTTTCATCAGCAGCAAGTATAATTACTATTCTTGTTTAAATGCTATAGATACCTGTGAACATACACCCATATAATATGTTCTTTAAAAAGAACAAAATTGGCAGGGTACTTTATACACTTTTCAACTTTTTTCATTTAATTGTATTATAATTGAAACATCAAGGGTTTGATTGGGGTCCCATTGCTGACTGCACAGAAAGCCAATCTCTGAGACAACAAGTATTGCCAAGGAACAAGGCTCTTATTTGGGTGACTTCAGCCAGGAATAATGGGAGATTGTCTCAAACCCATCTCCCTGTTCTACTGAGGTCAAGGGTTTATATAGTGGGGCAGAATGCAGAAAACAGGAATTGAGGAGGGATAAGGAGGGGATTTGGTAAACAGGAATTAGGAAGAAATAAGAAACAAGAGTTGGAAAACAGGAATTAGGGAGGGGTCTGGCATCTCATTAGGTAGGGTGATCTGGTAAGTTTCAGTTCCTTGAGGAGCAGATAAGACAGATGCAAATGTCAAGCTTTAGGAAGAGGAGGGTCAGCTTGTATGTTGTTTTTTAAAAATTAAAAAAAAGACACAAAAACTGTAACCATTAGTTCTGTTAGGAGTATGCAGGAGGAAAAAGGTAATCAGAGTTTCTTCATAGTAACAAATGTGGAGGAAACATACGTGAACATTGTGTTCATAAGTTCTCAGTCATCAGATTGAGGATTTTCCAATGAATTCAGTATCTCTTGAATTGCCTCCTGTATAAGTTTTTATGGAACTACCTTTTTCTTTTTTCTTGTGTAGTATTTGATTGTGTGAATGTGCCAAAATTTATTTATAGTCCTCTGTTCATGAAAATTTGGATGTTTGCAAACTTTTACTATTAAATTATTAGTTTCATGAATGTCTTTATATATATATATAATTTCCTGTGTTCTTTTGTCAGTAGTAGAATTTGTAGACATAAAACTACCAACCAGGTCAAGGAGTATGTCTGAATTTAAAATTTAATAGATTTTTTTTCCAGTTTCCTTTTATAAAGGTATTCCAATTTTTGTTTCTATTAGTAAAATATGAAGATGTGAATTTTCCTAGACCCCACTTTACATTCAAACTTTTTTTATCTTTGCCAATGTTATATGTGATATGTAAGAAGGAACAAAGAGAACAAAGAAAGAAATGTAAGGGGGAAAAACAGGAATAGCTCTAACCTTGAGGCAGGCATTACTCCTTCCCTGGAAACTTTCTCTGCAGACATTATGCAATGAATTGTACCCTTATCTGCCGCACCTACATAACCAGCTGCATCTGCTTCTGTAAACTTTCTTGCTTGCCCATGACTCCAGAATGTTGCGTTAAGAGCCCTGAGAAGTCCCAAGTTCTATCTTTAGCCCTCCAGGATATAAATCTAAACTACATAAGACAGCTTTATGTTGCAGAACAAGTTCCCTGCAAGCGGCCTCTGGCCAGCAGAGCCTTGACTAATAAACCTCTCCTTTATTAATTTGAGTCAGTGGGCTTTCATTTCATCGCTTGCGCCCTACTTCAGATAGATGTTATTTCACAGTTTTAGTTTACATCTCTTACTAATTATTGTTTGAGTAACTCTTTAGAGTTTTAATAGTTATGCGTATGTAATTTTTTGATGTCTGATTCTTGACTTTTAAATTACATTCTTGGGCACTCATTGTTGATTACCAGGAGCTCTTAATGTGTTAAGAATAGTAATTTATTTGACCAGTGATGAATTGCAAATATTTATTTCCCAATTTTGCAGTTTGTATTTTTATTATCTGAACTTTTATTTTTGCCACGTAGCAGCTTTTGAATATCTTTTGAAATGTATGTACTTTTTCTGAATTCTGGAATTTTTATCATTTTTAGAATAGCCTTCCCTGCTCCATTATCATAAAACTAATGTCTACCACATTGCTTTTTTTTGTATTTTATGACTTCAATATTTGCTTAAAAAACTACTATGAATCTAGAATTATTTTTGATATAAAGTGTTAGATACAAATCTAACTTTTAAAATTCAGATTAGCATCCATTCTTTATTCAAAAATATATTGCTCACTAATACATCCTTTACTATAGCTAAAATTCCTATTTGCATTTGAGCTATTGATAAACTTTCTGTTCTACACTGTCCCAATTATTATAATTAATGTCGAGTATGACTAATTCTTCTTCATGATTTTCTCTTATACTGCTATTTTTACCTGAAACTCAAGAACTTTTTTAAGAAGGACTCCTGGTAACTCCATTTCCTGAATTCCTGCATGTTTGAAAGTATGTTGCCTCCATACTGTAATAGTAGTTTGGCTGAGTATAAAATGCAAGGGTCATTTTTTTCCCCCTTGGTAATGTTTTAACCACTATTCCAATCTCTTGTTCTGCAAACACACACACACACACACACACACACACACACACACACACACACACAAACAGTGTGTGTATATGTGTAGTATATATATTTATATACAAGATATATAACACATATATACAAGAGATATATCAAAATATATATACATACACACATGCATGTACATATACATGTATAATTGAGGGATGGGAGAAAGGGAGGGGAAGAGAGAGAGGGAGAGCATAAAACTTTAAGTTATTCTGACTTTTCTATTTTTAGGAATTAGATTTTATATCTGTATTTCCAAAACTTTTTTTTTATACTTGAAGTACATTAACTTTATTAGGGAATATCTTATTGTTAACTATTCTATGTTAATTTTTTCCCGATCTCTGAGTACCTGCTAAATCTAAAGATTCAAGTGTTTATTTACTTATGGAGTTTTAAAAAATTCTATCTTTAAACAAATTTTATTCCATTATTTCAGTTTTTTTCTTTGGCAATGCCAACAATACATAGACTAGATCTTTTTTGTTTATTCCTTAAAGCTTGTTATTTCCTTTCTAATCCTTTTAATACTTATTTTTCTTGTGTATTTCACTCTGTCCTTATGTTTCTTTTCTTATTTTCAACAAAGCTTCTTTTTCTTTATATTCTTGGCAATAAGGCCCTTATTTTTGTGATGATTTTCTTTCCTTTTCTTCATGTCACCCCGATTGTACCAGCTCAATATTTTACCTCTTTTCTTTACCTTGCTGTATCTTCCCTGAATGCCTGTATTTCTATTGACAAGTTAAAAAAAATTAAAGACTACAACTTTAAAGTTTATTATTACCAGTATTGTTGTCATTTTATAGAAATGTGTTATCAAAATTTTCATCTTCCCTGTGAATGCTTTGACATTTGTAAAGAAAAAAGAGGAAGCCTCTTTGCTCCACCATTTTAAAACCACAAATGCCATTTTTATTACTTATTCAAGCCTTTATACATACGTTCATTAATTTGACAAATATTTATTGACTGTGTATTATATACTAGGTGTTGTGCTGAGTTCTAGGGAAATAATGACCCAGAACAGATAAGACTCCTTATTGCATGGACCATATTTTATACCTCACATTATTTGTCAATGATGTATATGAAAAAGAAAACTATTCATTTGTAAGCATTAACTAGTTTACCAATTATATAACAATTATAGACAAGAAAAGGAAAACAGCTCTGTGATTTCTAGTCGTTCAGACCAAGTAAGAAAGCAATGCCCATGAGAAGATCTTCTTTCAAGACTATGTAAGTATGCTCCTGTATCAAGATGTTAAAATTCAGCTTCAATTATTAATATATTCATTATGAATACAAAGGAAATCCTCTCCACTATGCCCTGCCCATTGAGTCTATGTTGTGCTACAAAGCTCATATTATTTTTTGCTCCTTTTATAACAGAGCCCCACATTTACTTTGAAATGTATCTCCAGGTTTTGGGTGGCAAAGGCAGTGCTTTAGTTGTCTATAGAATATAAGCTGGCACCACAATGTATGGAGACAGACTTTTAGAAGATCAGACTCTCTATTAAATGTATGCAGTTGGCTAGGCATGTTGGCAATTTATCGAAGAAATTAATAGGCCCTCTATGTGACATTAAATAGCCTTTTAACAACAGTGCACTTAGATCCCACACCAACTTACACAAAATAAATAGCACTGAATTGCCTAACAATCAAATAAGGATTTGTCTTTCATTTCAATTTAAATTACTCTGAAAGATAAGCAAACCTAAAAAGCTAATGGAGGAATAAATCTCTATCTGTGATGTTCTATTTGACACATATGTAACCTCAGTTGTCTTTGGGAAAATAAAGTCACATTATTCATTTTGTTTTTTCTATACACCAGTCATTAGGGTATCCTCAGTAAATAGCATTCAATGGAATACAATAAGGTTATAATATTGTCACAAGTGAGCACAAGAAGAACTGGATGTTTCCGTAGAAAGGAACACTTCTTTTTCTGCTGTGAAGGATGAAGGAGAGTAAGAGGGAGAATATAAGTTGATATTTGGAAAGAGCAAGGAAGAAAATTGATGGATTTCAAGCCAGATGACTTGAAACATTTGATAAAGTCAAAGATTTCATTTATCCACTTAAATTAAGATATTCACAGTGGGAGAAATACAGAGAAAGAGAAGGGCAGAGCTATGTTAATACCACTCTAATGTACACACAATGTAGTCAATAAGATATGGAAAAAAAGAATATAGCAGTGAGAGCCCCGCATACTTACAGTCACATAGTTGATGGACCGACAATTTTTTCTCTTTCCCTTTATGTATCAATAAGCAGCAACAATGGAATTGAGGTCGGGCAAAGCACACAGGAAGAATAAGCGTCTGCAAGATGGAAATGGCAGATAGGCAAGTGGGTGAGAATTAGCAAATCACTATGTTTGAATGAGTTGACGTGAGGTTCAGGTAGACACAGAGGTGGATGACACTATCGTGGGTGATGAAATAAGAGCAGGACAGATCAGGGAGCTCAAATCACTGTGGCAGGTTGTAGTACTGTCCCCACATTTTTGCCTGCCCAATTCCTTGTAAGAGGATTATGCTTCTTCGTCTATTGTTATATGTCTAGCCATGTACCAACTACAAGAAGGTACAGTCTCACACAATTGATGTTGAGGGCCTGGCCACGTGTCTCAATTTGGCCAGTGTAAAGTGAGCAGGTTTCACCTATGCCATGTCCCAACAGAATAGGTGAGAAATTTTCTTCAATTTGCTCTTGCATTTTTGCCCTCCGCCATGAGAATAAATATGTACCAGAGCATGACCCAGATGGAAGCTGCCTATCAGCCCGGCCCCTGGAATGAGACACAGAGCCACAGTAACCTACAGCCAACATAAAATGAGGACTTGGCTTTTTTTAATTATTGGATTCATAACAGTGGGCTGCCTCTTCAGCTGGATACTGGATTGAAGACACATAGAGCAGAACCACAGCTAACCTAAAATGAGGACTGGAGCTTTTCTTATGATTGGATCCAAGAAGTGGGAAGAACAGTGCCTCAAGCAAACAGTTTTCATGAGTAGCAAGGGTAGAAGCAGACTTGAGCAGATTACAAAGACTTCAGGAGGTGTTGGTGTGGAGTATCATGTATACAGATTTCTTGAAAAGTTTGACAATGAAGGTGAATGGAGTGAAGTGGTGATGTGGATCCAAGGAAAGGTTCCAGCTTTCATGTGCAAGTGTACGTGTGTGTGTGTTTCTTTGTGATTTTAAATTTTCTAAAAATAGAGTAGCAAGCTTGTGTGTTGATGAGAAGGATGAAAAAGCGGTGTCAAAGATACAGATACTGGGTAGAATCGGGGCCTAGCACTGTTGGTGGCTTATGCGCAAGGATCACTGGAGCCCAGGAGTTCAAGACCAGCCTGGGAAACTTGGTGAGATCCCTCATTTCTAAAAATAAATAAATAAAAATTAGTCAGGCATGGTGGAATGTGACTGTAGTCCCAGCCACTCTAAAGTCAAAGATGGGAGGATCACTTGAGTCTAGAGGTCGAAAGTACAGTGAGATGTGATTGTGCAGCTGCACTCCAACCTAGGCAACAGAGCCAGATGCTTTAAAAAAAAAAAAAAAAAAGATATTGGGTAGACTGAGAATAACAAGGTAGTGCAATCCTAGAAACCAGTGTAGAGGTAGATGGATCTTCCTTTGATAGGGTAGAAAGGAATGAGCTGATGAGAGAAATATAAATGTTTGCTAGACTTTAATGAGAGCCCAGCTGAGACAGATGATTAAAAGATTATGAAGTCATAATGATTCTAATCTGCCTAGTTATGTGATCCTTTCCCCACCCCCAGTAGAACTTATCTTTTAAGATGGATGTGAGATGGAGAATGTGAGTAACTGAGTTCATCCTGAATTGAGATTTTGCTCATGCTGAATGAACAAAGTAGCAACAAAATTAAGCATGTTTGCAAGAAAGCATTTGCCTCAGTGGTGTAGGTGTTGTAAGCTGGATGCACAAAAATTGAGAAAGGAGAAGATAATTAATGAAGCAGATGAGGAAAGATCAAGATGGAAGCCACAGGTTGAAGGAAGTATTGTAGTAGAGGAACTTGAGCAAATGAGCTGAACGTGAAAGAATCAAAGTTTTGGAGGAAAGAAGGAACAAAGTTTAGAGGTAGCATTAGGGAATGAGGATGACTCATACCCAATTCATACCCTGATATCCACTGAGTGTAGAAGAATGCACAGTAAGTAATTGCTTTGAGCACTAAATTTCTGTGATTCATTTTGCAATCCCCAAAATATACAAGAGTCCCCTAACTCTCTATCCTTGAGACAAATGTGACCAGTGGCTGGACTTTCCTGTTCACACGACTGAGGACTTCACTCCAGTTGTGTCCTTAGGACAGGAGATTATAAAACCAGGACTGAGGAAAAACGAATCTTTCCCTTGAATCTGCTTTCAAAATTTGGTATCTGAAGCTGGGCTCAGTGGCTCAGCCTGTAATCCCACACCTTTGGGAGGCTGAGGTG
>NW_007196557.1:42824-60799 GCF_000164805.1 Carlito syrichta | reverse complement strand
GAGTGGCCACTGCACTCCAGTCTGGGCGACAGAGTGAGACTCCAACTCAAAAAAACAAATTTGGTATCTGTGTATGAAGTGGCTTGATTGGGGGGGTCTCAATCTTCATCGTGCTTAAGAGCCAACTTAGTTGCTGATGATTATGTAGATTGTCAGGCTCTAATTCTTGAAATTAGACAGAAATTCAAAAGGGCTGAGTACAGTGGAGAATTGGTATTTTGAACCAGCACTCCTAGTGAGTCAGAAGAGTGGTGCATGAACCCCACCTTGATAAAGGCTGAAGAAGGAAAGAAAATATAAACTTTAATTCAGGCTTCTGTCAACCACTGATGCTCTGTGATCATGGATGAGTCACATCATCTTCCTAAATCCAACTTCTTGTATCAACAACTGCCATGTATTGGCTCGAAATTGGCTATGCCTCTTATCATAGTAAACTCCAAACAACCATTTCTAGATTACATAGAGCTTTATTGTTCTCTCTTATGCCATGGAAGAGTGAAGAAAGGCTGTACAGGGAGGGTATAGTAGCTCCATGATTAGCAAGGATCCTAACTCCTGTTCTTCTATCTGACCATTTTAGTACCACTTCCATGGCTTGTGGATCTCTGGTCCTTTAACTTGAATTCCACAAGAATTTTGTTCATTTTTTTCTTTTAAGGAGTCTTCCTAAAGTTCCCACAATGTGTCACCATGTATGTTAGTGACACAGGGCTACAAACAGCGGCAAATAAGGCCAGAATATATAGGTATTGTTTCCAGTGTCAATGTACCCAGTCAAAAGTCTAAATTCTTTTACTAAGAAGCAATGGGCACTGGAGATTGGGAGATTCGCCGTATCTGCCTTGTAGGTATAATAGCTACTATGTTAGTTTGCTAGAGTTGCCTTAACAAAGTGCTATGGGCTGGGCTGGGTGGTTCAGCCTGTAAACCCAGTGCTTTGGGAGGCCGAGGTGAGTGGATTGCCTGAGCCGGCGGGTTCAAGACCTGCCTGGGTAACTTGGCGAGACCTCATCTCTACAATAAATAAAAAATTAGCCAGGAATGGTAACACGTGCCTGTAGTTCCGGCTACTTGGAAGGATGAGGCAGAAGGATCATCGGCGCCCAGCAGGGCAAGGCTGCAGTGGCCGGGAGCCTGCCACTGCACTCCAGTCTGGGTGACAGAGTGAGACTCCAACTCAAACAAAAGCCCAAATAAACAAAAAACAAAAAAATCAAAGTGCTATGAACTGGGTAATCAAACAATAGAAATGTATTGTCTCACAGTTTTGGAAGCTAGAAGTCTGAGACCAAGGTGTCCATGTGCTTGGTTTCCTCTGTGGTCTCTAAAGAATATGTTCTTAGAGAAAATGCTGGCAATTTTTGGCATTCCTTGGTTTGGAGATGTATCACCATCTTTGTCTTCATCTCTATGGCATTCTTCTTGTGTGTCTCTCTGTCCAATCCTCTTTTCGTATAAGGACACCAGTCATATTGCATCAGGGCCCATCCTAATGACTTCATCTTAACGTAATCATCTGCAAAGATCCTATTCCCAAATAAAGTCACATTCACAAGTATTGGATGTTAGGACTTCAGCCTGTTTTAGGAAGACACAATAATTCAACCCATAAGACCAACTTTGTAATGTTTGTGAAACCCTGCAACTCAGCCTCTCTCTCATATACACACTCTGCTATGGGTTCTGTAAATGGCTCTTAGTCCAGTTCTATGTCTTCTGTCTCTGCTGGTTTACCATCTCTTAAAGCCCATTGCTCAAAACTAGAGGCTCAGTGCCCATCTCTTCTGTTCCTTCTGTGATTATTTATTGACTCAGCCACAGCTTGTGTTCAGATCCAGCTTCTCACTTGCTTCTTTCTGCTTCAATACACCACCAGGTCCTAGACACCGACAGACCACCTGCACTGATTAGCCTGCCATCTTCAATTTACCTCCTGGCATATACCCTGTCCATTCAAATCTACAACATCCATGGATACCTCAGGCCTAACAGTACTATTGGCTGTGGTACTGAATCACAGCTAGCCTCTTCAACTCCTGCCCAACTCTGCTCAGAAAAAAAGAGCAGAAGACCATTGTTGCTAGGCAAGATTTTTTTTGCCCCTGATAAAATAGTTCTTACTTGGAATAAAAAATTCTTTACCCATGGCTACCCAAATTGGCTGCTAGGGTGGATTATATTGTTTCAAACAGCAAAAGATGGCATCAGGTAGGGATTAAGAAGCCAATGCCCTCCTCAGAAGTCCAGATGCAGCTTTGATTCACACAGTTTCTGGAAATAAGAAAGTGAGAGAAAAACAGGGAAGCCATGAGAATCTAGGAGGGAAAAAGAGGCTCTAAATTAAATATTTTTCAAAGTTTTTCAGGAGACATGGGTAACTTGTTAAATATTAAGCAGAGAACTCTCCATCTGACTGTTACAGGAGTATTGTAATGGGAACAAAGGCTGGTTTTACAATGTCCAACATGGTGAGAGGGGGATAAAAAGCCACAGAGCCAGGATAATTGATCAGGAAAAAATAGTGGCTTCCAGCAAAAGGTTCACAGATGCTGCCTTCTAATTAAAATTTTTTAATTTTAGAATACAATCTTACAGGCTCTATACCTGAAAATGAGTGCCTCACACACATGGTGTCTCCCAATATACTGTGAAGGAAAAAGCCAGGGCAGTTTTCAATGGCTTATGTCTCCCTCGTTCCCTGTCCCTGGATCTTCTGCTTTGTGTTGCCAGAAACCAAAGAAGGGGAAGCTTAAATTAAAATTTAAAAAACTAGGTGTCCTGTGTGGGTTTCAGCGTTGTCTGGGTCACGAAATGAGATTATGTTCTTTAAGAAGACAAGTAAATTTTACAGGCTGTCTCTATTACTTTTGAGAAATAAGGCATCAGTCAATTCAGAGGGATGCTGGGCCTTGAACCTATGGAACTATGGTCAAGCATCCAGAGTGGAGTTGTTTGGAACAATAGCAAGAAGGAAAAGTGGGAATTCATAGCAGCAATTAGCCTATAACAAAACATAATTTTTTTTGAGCCTAGACATATCCTTAGTAATCTCATGACTGTATTCCAGGAATTGCTGATAATTGATCAGAATTTGCAACTTAGATTGGATGCATTTACCATGCTTTGTGTAGAATGTTAGTTTTAATGAAAGACCAAGCTAGTGAGATCATCTCAGAGCTAGATTCTGAGGATTTAAAATCGTGAAAAAGAGCTCTAACCACTTTTCCTTATGACATGAAATGAGAACAGGGCTAATCCTTTTGAGGTGAAGTTTCCTGTTCCCCAAAGTAAGATGCCAAATTTTCTTCATCTTGAATACCAAACCATTGCTACTTGAAATATATTTGAAATTTTGAGATGGCTTGAGAAGTAACATTGAAGATTATCTGGGGATTGAGGGTCTTACAAGCCTAATGGTGGGAGTGTACCTTGACTTATCAGCAGTGTATACCATGGTCATGGAAAAGGTGAATGGTTCTTGTCTGGAAGAATTTATTACTAAATTTGGTGCAATACAAGGAGGGTGGAAACTCAAATCAAGTGTTAGAATAAGGAACTCAGACTAAAAGCCAAAGTTGAAAAGCCTTAGGCTCTGGATTTTTGTCTAGTATCAGAAGCTAAAAACTCCATGTAGAAAATGTTATGCATATGCCTGTGAAAGGGCTGAATCCAAGAAAATTACCTTCCCACACTGTAACCACTGACTTACCATACTTGACCCATAGGGGCTGGGAGTTAGGGCTAGTAGGAAAAGACAAGTTCCTACACTGGATCATATCACAGGCATGCAAGTGAGGTTACCTCTAGATGGGTGACCAAAGACAACTGGTTTATTAAATGAACTGGATTCAATGCAATGTAAACAGGATGTGATTTTATTTTTCTCTGGCCACTGTCTTCAAGCAAGCTGCTGAGAATCCTTCTTACCTGCCTAGTGATGGCATCGCAGACTAAGTTACTGAGTATTAGCAGGTCCCTTTGGGGATTTGCACTCTCCTGCCCACTCACTTGGCCCTCTTTGTCTCTTCTCTTCCAGTGCTAGAGGAAGAGGGAAAGACTTAAGAGAAAAGAAATAAACGTTACCTAAATCAGCACTGTGATATTCTGGAACTGGCACCATCTGGATGGCAGCAGCTCAATTGTGAGCTCTTTCTTTTCCAGGTAGCTGGAACTACAGGTGCGCGCTACTACACCTGGCTAATTTTTTGGTTTATTGTAGAGATGAGGTCTCGCCAAGTTGCCCTGGCGGGTTTCGAACCCGCGGGCTCAGGCAATCCACTCACCTCAGCCTCCCAAAGGCACGGGATTACAGGCTGAGCCACCGAGCCAGGCTGTGTTAGCAATTTCTTAAAGATAGAGTATTTGCAGGTTCTTTGTAGAAACTCCAAGTGAGCTCCTTTAAGCATAGTCCCCTGAGAGGATGGTCTCTGGCTGGTCTCTGGCTCATACCCTCCGCTCTTGTTTTTGTAGCATGTGACGTCCTGGCAGGCAATCCAGCTAGCTTCTGTATTGTACTTTGGTCTGTAGCAAAACCTCTCTCTCCCCTTGCCCCTCTCCCTCCCACTCTCCCCCTTCCTCTCTCCCTCTTAGGTAAGCAGAGCATGAGTCCCCAAAATTGATAGATTCTGAGCTACTCATTAAAGATTCAGAATGAGATGGCATATGTGATACCTATTTTGATGGTTGTTAAAAGACATACTGGCAAACTTCCTCAACAGAAAAGAAGATGCTTTATTTTAACTTTACTGATATGCTGATCAAGCTAACATGTGCATTTCAGTTGTTTTGACTTTACGTATTTTGTAGTAAAGAGTTTATATTTTTCCTTAATGATCAGAAGTAAAGATCAAGTAAATTCCTAGAGGCAAATCAATGTAGGAATGTGTTTCAAAACCACCCTGTCATAAGCTCAGATATCGCTTCACTTTCATGCTCTTTAATATTTTTTACCATTCTACCCTTGAGGATTCCAATAATTGTACAGTGATACCACAGGGAAAACTGTTGAGATCTATTTCTATTTATATTTTAATAAAAATAAGATTTGAAATTCTAAAGGAAGCTGGGCTCAGTGGCTCAGCCTGTAATCCCGTGGTTTAGGAGGCTGAGGTGAGTGGATTGCCTGAGCCCGCGGGTTCGAGACCTGCCTGGGCAATTAGGCGAGACCTCATCTCTACAATAAATCAAAAATTAGCCAGGCATGGTAGTGTGCACCCGTAGTTCCAGCTACTTGGAAGGCTGAGGCGGAAGGATTGCTGAAGCCCAGCAGGTCGAGGTAGCAGTGACTGGGAGCGGCCACTGCAGTCAAGTCTGGGCGACGGAGTGAGACTCCAACTCAAAAAAAAAAAAGGATGGAGCAGATTGAGGAAGACTGTTCCAGGCAGAGGGAACAGCATGTGCAAGGCAATTGAGGAAAGACAGGCATATTTGAGGAATTGTAAGAAGGACAATATAAATGAAACTCAAAGACCAGGAGTAAAATGATGAGAAGGCTGGAGAGGAAGATGGGCTTCATAGCAACTAGGGAGTATGGACTCTGCTAAGAATTTCTTTTCATTCTGTGAACTATTTTAAGCTTCCAAAGGCAGCCATATGGGGAGGGGTGGCAAACTGAGTAGGTTTTGGTTTCAGGAAAACTCTTCTGACTATACTGAAGAGAATGGATGGGCACATAAATGGAGGAAGAGAGGTCAACTAGAAGCCAGTTTCAGAAGTTCATGAAAGAGACTGGCGTCTCTTGTATTGCAATGGTAACATGGAACCAACTAGATAGTGAGAAACAAGTGTCTCAGTTTGGGAATTTGTCCAACACAAAAATGATGAAAACACAGATGCAAGAGTGTTTAGAGTATTAGGGGAACCCCATTAAAATGGTGAGCCATGATATCTAATCAAAACGGTGAAAGGACAAAAAGACAGACAGGACTAATGTTTTCTTGTTAGATACTTGGGTTGTTTCCAGTTTTTGTTTTTATTTTTTATACACACTGCAATGAACTGCTTTATGTAGAAACCTAATTCACATGTCTAGGTGATTTATTAAGGTATGTATTTTAAAATGCAGTTATAGAATTAGATGATATAGCTATCATAAAGACTGCATACATGTTGGTAGGTTGCCCCTGTAAAATTTATATTAATTTTGCCTTAAGCTTGTGTGTATGCTTAGCACACCAAAGCTTCACCAGCATTTAGTTTTGCTTTTAGACTTTCACCATTTTTATAAAAAGGACATTTAATTGTTTCACTTAGTATTTCTTTAATTGATAATGAGACTGAAATATTGACAATTTGTATTTGAATATATGTATTTTTGTGAATTGTCTGTTTATGTCCCATGTCCATATTTTTCCTTAATATTTTAGAGTTTTTTCTTTAATTGAAATGATGAGGCTGGGCTCGGTGGCTCAGCCTGTTATCCCAGCACTTTGGGAGGCCGAGGTGAGTGAATTGCCTGAGCCTGCGGGTTCGAGACCCACCAGGGCAACTTGGTGAGACCTCGTCTCTACAATAAATCAAAAATTAGCCGCTCATGGTAGCGTGCGCCTGTAATTCTGGCTACTTGGAAGGCTGAGGTAAGAGGATTGCTGAAGCCCAGCAGGTCGAGACAGTGGTGGCTGGGAACCTGCCACTGCAATCCAGTCTGGGCGACAGAGACTCCAACTCAAAAAGAAAGAAAGAGAGAAAGAGAGAGAGAGATAAAGAAAGAGAGAGAGAGAGAAAGAAAAGATGATTATGCATTTTATTATGAGCATGAACTCTATATAATAATTTTGTTGCAAAATTTTTTTCTGTTATTTGCCTTTTTGTTTCTTTATTTTCTTCACACAGAACATAGAAATTTATGTGGTATCAATATTTTCTGATTTTTATTCCTACTCTTAGTGCATCCATTCACCTAAAGATATGCTCTTTAGAAATTATCTATGTCTCTTGTTTAATTTCTGTAGATTTTCCTCTATTTTATGTTATTCTATCCATAATTTATTTTGATGCAGTATGCTGTGAAGATCTGTCGTTTTTTCTCAATCCTTTTTCTATAGTGAACATCTTTGAAATTGTCCAGAATCCTCTTCCCCTTTCACTGAGGAACTTCCTATCCTACCCTTGCTCTCACCAAACCACATGGTCACCTCAAAGTTTTCATATTCTTATATAGTCCTACCATTCCCTGACCACAGCTTATCAGTCAAGTCACCAGTGAGTGGGCAATACAGAATCCAATGCTGGGATTTTTCAAACTGAAACCGAGAAACTAAGTCATTCCCTATTTGGCGGTGAAAACTGTACATCGCAGAACAAGGAACTGTTCATGGTTACGTGAAGAAAGAAAATCTGTTCGTGACCCGCCTGGGCAGCGAGACCTCATCTCTACAATAAATCAAAAAATCAGCCGGGCGTGGTAGCGCGCGCCTGTAATTCCGGCTACTTGGAAGGCCGAGGCGGAAGGATCGCCAGAGCCCAGCAGGTCGAGGCTGCGGTGGCCGGGAGCGGCCACTGCACTCCAGTCCAGGCGACAGAGTGAGACTCCAACTCAAAAAAAAAAAAAAAAAAAGAAAGAAAGAAAATCCATAGTAAGTGAGTATAAGTCAAACATGCAGAGAATTAAACAAGAATGGAGAAAGATTTCTGGCATTGTGGCCTATTGCTGCAGGTATTTCTGAGTCTACCTGCTCCTCAAATCTTCCCTGAATCTATTATTTAAATTTTCAGTTAGATGCGGTGGTTTATGCTTATAATCCCAGCACTTTGGGAGGTCAGGCAAAAAAAATTGCTTGAGTCCAGAAGTTAGAAACCAGCCTAGGCAACATAGCTAGACCTTGTCTCTACAAAAAAAAATTTTTTTAAATTAGCTTGGCTTGGTGGTGCATACCTGTAGTCCCAGCTACTTGAGAGGCTGAGGTGAAATGATTGCCTTAGCCCGAGGTGAAGCTGCAGTAAGCTGTGATGATGCCATTCCAGTGCACTCCAGACTGGGGTGCAGAGTAAGACCTCAACTCAAAAAAATAAAATAAATAAGTTTTCTTTTAAAAAATTGCGTATTTTAGTTCAAGTTTGACTTCCATTTTCAGAAGCATCTAGTCTGCTTATTCATGTGTGTGTGTGTGAATGTGTGTATGTTGTTATATTTAATTATGTCTAATTTTGTTTAATATTTTTATGTTTAATGCTTTTTCTGAGTTCTTCCACTCAACTTCATTTCTTTATTATGTACCACTTTTGTTTTGGTTTGGTTTTTGCTCCCAAAGGTAATTCTCCTTCTGAAATGAAGTTTTAATATCTGTAAGCTTTTCATATGAACTTTCTTCTATTTTGTTCACATGTAAGTAGGTCTTTCTGCTTATGATTCAAATTTGAAGGGAGATTCTTTCATTTGGGCCTGCTTAAGAATAGCATGGAAAAAGCATGCTGAACCATCTGACCACTCTTATTGCTTGTGGCATCTCCAAACACTTTTTTTACATAGTCATTTGTGTCCTCTGCAAACAGAATACATGCCGCATCACTTTAGTCCCTTAGGTTGAGTGAATCACTTGAGAATCTGTTTCTGGACTCACAGATTTTTGTTTAATGACTTAATTCCATCATTCAAGAGAGGTTCAGACCTTGCAAATACTCATGAATTTGTTAGTTTAATGGATGAATAAATAAACTTTTGCTCATATAGAAAAGTAGTTCTAGAAGATTTAGAATAACTACTTTCAAGTTAAGTCTTGTAACTTCAGAGCTCTAGTGTCCTTATTGACAAAGTAAGTATAATAATGACTTCCCTGCCCAAATCATTGTATTATGCTGTAGATTATGAGATGCTTGTAGGTATTTTGCAAGTTTTATAGTAGTATATAAAGAGCCCAGGAGGTTGAATTGCTTGTAGAACATTATCTTAACTCAATCATTGGCTTGGAACAGCTTGCAGAAAATGTGACCCGGGTGCAAACAGAGCAATAGTTTTCAAAGGACAGCAGCTGGGCCCTGGCTACTTAAGTTCTATGAAGTTGGAAGTCAGGAAGGCATATTTTCATGGCCACCACAATTACTAAAAATATCTATTGATGTTCTTTTTTTTTAATGTACATATGAAGATTTACAACATAAATGCATTGCATGCAAGTGAGGTTTGGGCTTCTAGTGGGCTCTTTCTTCCCCTGACAGTGGACCTGGTACCCAACATATGGTTATATGCTCCTTATTCACCCATCTTTTAGCGGTGTCCAGCATCTGTTACCCCACCTTTGTGTTCATGTGACCAATGATCAGGGCCTACTTATGAGTGAGAACAGGCAATATTCAGTTTTTGGTTTGTGTGATAGTTCACTTAGTACGAATGTCTCCAGGTGCACCCGTGTTGCTGCAAAGGACATGATTTTGTTCTTTTTTATGACTACATAATATTCTATCACGTATCTGTAATTCATTTTCTTTATCAGTATTCTTAGCTAATTGCTATGGGCCATCAGAATTAGTTTGTCGAGCTAGCTGGAAGTTTCAGGAGACAGAGAAATACTATACAAGGAGATCACAGTTCAAACCCAGAATGCTTTAACAGACAATGCCAGAATTATAATTAATTTGCATACAAGTAATTTTCTTTTTAATGAGGCTAAAGTTTTGATCCAAACAATTCCATGAATACTCCTTATGAAAAGTCAGTTGTTTTTGCAATAATTATGCTTCAAAAATATATTGTTGTTATTGATATAACCTGCCACAAGGACCAAGCATTTTGTGATAGACACGCTGTTTAAGCACTACAATACAAAGACTTGGCAGAAATAAGCGTGTTGGTTTAGGTAGCACCAAGAACTAGATTACGTCTTGTAAATCTTCTGCTTGATAGAAAATGTTAAATATTTAACAGTTTTAGGTATACAAAAAGAAATGTTGAAAAAAATCATGAAAAAAACGAGATAAACTTTTTGAAGTCTGTTCAAGGAAGAATCTATTTTTTAAAATTCCAATAAAATCACTAAGTTCCCATATTGCCCTTTCTTCAGATCATTAAAATAGTTCATTGGCAATTTCTAGGTGAAGCTGACTATTATGTTTTTGCCAGTCTTGACATCATAAAGAAATAGCAGGAACTTCCAGTTTGCCTGTAATACACTCTCACAGAGAATATCTTATTGAAATTCTGTATGAATTTTACTCAAAACCTCAAGTTATACCTGATAATTCTGAACAGAACAGCTAAAGAAGAGTTTGGAAGAGTACACAGAAATGAGATAGGGTTGACCTCCCAACATCCTCCCAAATCACTAGAATGATAGCATTTTAAAGCTAAACTAGGACACAGTCATTTCGACCTCCCCACTCCAAAGGAAGAACAAGTCAAGATGTCAACAAAATGGTTTCAATATGGTAATGATATTCTACATTAAATAGCTCAAACAAAGACTTATTTGTAACAAGTCAAATTTAGAAAAGACTAAAACTTTTCTTTTCTTCTTTTTATTGGTGACAACAGTTCCTTCTTTCTGAAGGCACTGACTTAAGGTCTCATTTTCTCTTCATGCTTCCGCAGAAAGACTCTGTATGAATAATTTTAAAGAACAGATGAAAAAAATCTCAATCCATACAACTTAATTTTCCCTCAATAGATCTTCCACATTTGGAAACTACTTTAAAAAAAGAGAAAAGAATGAAAAAAATATAGAAGGAAAGAGAAAGAAAGAAACAGAAAAGGCTGCCTTTGAAAAACTTCTAGTATTTATACCACTTTGTTTTTCATTCACACGAGGGAAATAACAAGAGGCCCTCTGATGAATGTTGCAGATCGCCATGGTTACGGTTCAGAGATGCAGCAAAAAGCAATTATGGTGGAACAGAAGAAAGAAATGCACCTGTTTGTCAGAATTTCATAACAGCTGTAATAACACTAGAGCACCCAAATGAATGTAAAATAACTGAAATATTGTGGCATGTTAAATGCCAGCACATTAAAAAATTGTATTTCAATGTCACATTATTTAAAACGACAGGAAGCATTAATTCCAGCTGCACCAAGGAGCTTGTTAAGAGATACAGGGTGGGGGATATAAACCAGCATTCACACAGGGAGGAGGCTTCAACACGATGTATAAAATATACTGTTTGAAGAAGAAGGGAAAAAAAGGAACCTACAAGAGCAAATTTAATCTGATGCTCAGAATTAGTTCCATTATGCATTATTGAGCTTAGCTCCCCCACCCCTGCTTTCTCAGCATTCGAACTATCATCTAATCCTTTCTTTGCATTGTAAGCTCAAAATATTCATATCAATTAAAGTTTTCCTAATGAGGAAGTTATCCCCATTTTATAACAGAGCCAAATGAGGCAGTATGACCAGATTCTTGTTTCTACTTCATCCTTAAGAAGTGGATTTGAAGTTGAAGCCCTCTTTGGTCAGGAAAGCTTAGGAATGCCATTGGTTTTCCAATGAGGGAGAATTTTCTCTTTTAGCTTGGATAGCTCGAAGTTCCTGGTTTTAAAATATTGATGACAGAAAACATAGGATCTCACAATCATGAAAAACTCTCTCTCCATTCAGTATCTTACAAATATTCCCCCTTGGAGTGAGAAAATGAAGTAAGAGGTTTCTCATCCACAAATGCAGATTCTTCTGACACTCAATCTCCTATTTCTCAGACTAGAACACACGCTTATGCAGTTCAAATACTGTCACTCAAAGCAGAGTAGAAAATGGAGCGTGAGTAGTGCCTTGTATGTAATGGCTGATATGATGGCTCTTCTCAGTACTCTAATCATTCTAGAGATGCCTGTGCGCTCTTATGTTTCATCTAGGCTAGAAGACAAGCCCTTGTCAATAGTATCAGCATGAAATCATCTCCACCACGGAGAAAATGTAACTCTTACTAATAACTACTTCTACAGTGACTTACAATTTAAAAGTGCTTTCATAAGCATTATCATTACTCTTGTAACTACTCTGTGTCTGTTAGGAACAGTATTGGAAACCCTCTCCTGGAAAATGATACAAATAAACCTGAGTCTATAGCTTTGTGTGGCATCAGGACCCACGTTTCTCTGACACCAAAACCCTGTGACTTCTCTAGTCTTCCCTTCCCGCAGGTGGTTATAGATCTTAAGATCTTTTGGATTCTTTGTAGACTATTATGTTTGTAAGATTTATCTAACTTCCGAATATTTCCCTACAATTTCTTGAGCTCTTTATATTTTATGTTTATTACATTTTATTGTTTATCAAAATGGATTACTGAACATGTGTCTGATATTTATTTGATAATTCAGTATCGTGTTTTGCTTTTAAAGACAGTGATTACGCAGAAAAGATTGCATGAGCAAAATAAAATGGCAGTTTTGAGATCATTCTCAAGCCTATAATTGTCTGTATGCCTTTGAGCAAACCACTTCACCTTTTTATCCCTTAGTAGTCTCTTCAGAAGAGTTGATATAGGAAGATATAATCCCCCAGATTCTTTCCACCACTGAAACTCGCTGCTTTAAGCCACTCACGCTTATTCCATGTCATTGTGCTCTTATATCTTTCTTTAAAAATAAAGTCATATAAACATATCAGTTCACTTTCCTAAGGGGACTACTGAAAGAAGTTTTGGGGGCACCCAGTAGCGACTCCACGCCGTCTGAACTGAGAGATTTATTAAAGGGTCAGTTACACGAAGGGACTGTAACCGAGGAAGGACGAGAGAGAGAGAGAAAGAGAGAGAGACCGAGAGAGAAAGAGAGCAAGAGAGTAAGAGAGTGGCAGGGACAGAGAAAGCAAAAGGGGGGGGAGGGAGTGTGAGAGAAAGTAAGAGAGAGAGAGAGAGAGAGAGAGAAAGGCGAGAGAGTGACGGGACAGAGAGAGGGAATAAGAGAGAGAGAGAGTTATGCAGGGAAAAAGGTATATTTATGAACCTTGCAGGGGCAGGCCAGTGCCGTGTCTGAGTCTTATTGGAGGAGATTATGAGGTAGCATTTCTATAGGAAGAGGTTGTTTGAGCACAGGTTTAAGTTTCACGCGGGCGGGAAAGGCAGGAATTTATGGCCTTTGTTGTCTTTGGGAGGCAGAGCCATCTTGGGGATGCCCTTCTGACTGTGGTCTGCACCTTTCAACTACTATTCTGGAAAACAAAAATACTACAGTAAAATTAGAATACTTGCAAATTGTGACATTTAAAATGTGACTGGTTTGCCTATTTGTTGTCAAATGGTCAAGTATCAATCTGATGAATGACTGTTAATCTGGGCAAATATGGCAATGTCACTATACTGGCTGAATGGGTTACTCCTTGAAGTGGTTTCCTGTCTGCCTTTAGTGGAATAGATAGGGAGAAGGCGCGATCTGAGCAACTACACTGCTATAAGCAGGGATAGTATTGTCGATACTTCCTTTGTATTTTAGGCAATGGGAATTTAAACAGGGAATGGATAAAAGACTGGATTGTAAAACAAAGATTCCATTTGAGTGGTGGTGCCTCATTACTTTATTGTTTGCTATGTGTTCACGTCAGATAAGTGGGTTTGCAAAGCACCTTAATTAGAATTGAGGATAAGCCAGGGCCAGAATTCACTGGACAGAAGGTCACTCCCTGAAAGCATAGCCTCAACCCATCCCAATACTGAACAGATGTTGGATTTTACTAGGAAAATGAACTTTAAGCATCACAGGCTTCTCCTGGGTCTTTCCCATACTTCCAGAATCTACTAATAATTTTCTCTTTTTTGACATCTGAAGAAAAAGAGAATAATCGTTTTGGCTTTATCTTTTTCAAGAGGAAATTCAAAGACCTTAGAAGACAAGCAGCCAGTGTTTCCAGAGGCAGTAAGTTAAGTCAACTGAAGACAATATTTGTCAGCTGGTTGCAAAATATTGGTTTGTTGGTATCTCAGGTTGTTATTCGGAATTTTCTAAGAATCTTGGTGCTTCATCCTAGTTAGCACTATAGTTTATTATTAATGAAGTTTTTCTATCATTTTTATCTTCCTCATCAAAATACAGTCTGCATAAGAGAACCACATATCTCCTGTTTGCTCCTATAGTTCTACCACCTAGCACATTTATCATGTTTGATATTATGTCATCTTTTCATGCTCACCTGGAACCACTCCATACTTTTTATAACGAATAATTTATATCAATTGATACCAATCTTATAGTTATAAAAGAAAATACCTTTCTTATTTCCTGGGTAACAAATTTGTCGTATGGCTCACTGAGCAAGAGTATTCATAGAGACAATAACTGAGGATGTTCTTTTAAGGACCTTTCTTGGATGACGCGAAATGTGTGGTTGATACCTCATTTTAGGACTACTCCTAAAGATTTCTTGAAAAGTCACCATTAGGTTCTGCTTCCTGGTTACAAATGTACTTTGGTAGTCTTGCTCTTGTGTTGAACAATAAACATTTCCAAAGTCTTAATATATAGATTAGTTGTTGGCTCTGGATGATAATTATTTGTGAGGGAGTTGAGATTTGGGAAGCAAGCAGGTTTCACAATAGTAGTGAAGGCTTGGTAAAACAAAAGAAAGCTGAGTTGAAAGACTGGGGGTGGGGCTCGTTCTTGACCTGTCCGTTTGAGGAGAAAAGAGCCAAGTTGTGGATAAGGATCTGCTGGCTTCACATCAGAGGGCTCTTCATATCCATACTCTGCTCTGACCTTGGTAGGCGACCATGTAGGAAGAAGGAAGGGGTTCATTGGAGAAACATCTGAGAGTGTTTGAGCCTAGTGAATATGCATTTCCTTCTTCCTTCCCTCCCTTCCCACTCTCTTCCTCTTCCTCATCATATCCATATCAATTATGTGTTTACTTGCTTCCACATAAAGCTGGGCATCAAAGGTGTGAAGGAACAAAGTGTTCTTGATAAGTAACTCTAATACCTACACAAGACCCTGACATAGAAGATAACTCAGTATTATTCGGTGAGAGGATGAATTCCACAGAAAGAAGGTTGATGTCAATTGATATAGGGAAGTTAAATCTCAGGAAGAAAAAGATATCCCATTTTATGTTAAAAGCAAAGAATCCTGGTGATTTCTTTTGCCCATGCCGACTCTGGCATGTCACACTCTCTTTTCTCCTTTCTTTCCCTAATAAACTTTGTTTAAAATCTTTTTTTTTAAGGCAAATAATCCTATTTACAACAGCCACCCTCGAAAAATACATAACTTGCCTAAACCCTATAAAATATTAACAAGCCAGTCTGATTTCTAGTTCAAGATCTCAAGATTTCTAGTTTAAGACTAGACAGTATTAGGGACAGAAAGGGAGCTATGTTCCTAGCAGCCATAAGCTACTGTGGTCTCTTTCTCACATGAAAAGGCACAAAAAAGACAGGTTATTACTAAGGTCACTATGTAAATACATTGTTGAAGTAAGTACCATATTAAACAATTTCTCTAAAAGCATGAGTAGAAAGAAGCTCTTCCTGCCTGAAGCATTTCAGTAGTTAACTGCCTGGTCAAAGTTTAATGTTTAAGCAAAGATAATTATTTTCTTACCGCTAACCTTCAGGTTTCCTTCCAAAAGAAGAGAGAAATTTAACAAAGCAAAACTAAATCTGACTCCTCAGGTCTCTAATCTTTCTTTTCCAAAGACACACACAAGAGCTAAACTGTCCCTGAGAACCACACCAGTTGGTTTTAACAATGTAGACTTGATAGGTTTTTAGCAAAAGGGACGCCATTAATGTCAACAATAACCTTTTTTCTTTCTAAAATTTTTCTCTCTGTCATACTAACATTGCCTTTATTTCCTTTGTTTAGAGGGGCTAAGAGAATTTGGACAATGATAATTGTCAATTTAGTTTGTATTTCTGGATAAAATATTGTCTCTGAAAAACGTTTTCAAACCTTATGCTAATATTTTGCTAATGCTACAATGCTAATATTTTGAAGCTTACAATATTCCAGATAACATTTATATCTCATCATCTCTAATTGTCCCAGAGTGTTAAAAATAACATGCATAATTATCATTTGACCATCTTCAATTTTCAACCCTTATTCTATTTTTTCCCAAAGAAAACTTCAGTTCTGTGCCTAAAACCATGTGATGGTGTCTGTTTAAGCACATACTATAAAATAGCAATTACTTATGCTCATTCCTCACCAGTAGTATCGAAAGAAAATGGGGCAGAGGATGTAAAACAAAATCAAAAAAATTTTTTAAAGACAAGATACTTTAATCAACTTGGTTATCCCTTCTCAGATAAGAAAATGGATTTGTTCCAATAATCAACAGTCATTTTTAATTCCTAACCATACATATCCCAAATCCCACCTACTCCTGTAGGCATCTCAGTAAGCCAGTACATGTGTGATTGTCACTAAAATTTTCTCCTTTAAGCTCAATATATTTTAATCTAGGAAGGAAAAGAAAACAATTTAAAAACCCAAACACTAAGGAGAGAGAGAGATCTAATAAGTGTGTGAGAAATTGACAGTGAAAGAAATATTGGCCGGGTGCAGTGGCTTACACCTATAATCCCAGCACTTTGGATGGCCAGGGGGAGAGGATTGTCTGAGCTCACAGGTTCGAGACCAGTGTGGGCAGCTTAGCAAAACCTCATCTCTACAATAAATCAAAAAATTAGCCAGGAATGGTGGCATGTGCCTGTAGTTTCAGCTACTTGGAAGGCTGAAGCAGAAGAATCAACTGAGCCCAGTAGGTCGTGACTGCAGTGGCCATGAGCATGCCATTGCGATCCAGCCTGGGTGCCAGAGTAAGACTCCAACTCAAAAAAAAAAAAAGATTATTGGCACAACATAAAGATTATCCTACTTCCCAGTGTAGAGGACTGACTGTGACTGCCTTTAGTTGGGTGTGTGTTGCTCATTAGCTGTCAGTTTGGATCCACTATTGATGACAGAACTAGGGAATACACTGCTATGCCTTACCCAAGCTGCTCTGCTGTCTCCATTGCAGTATATGCCAGTGGTGTCCTACTGCAAGCATCTATGCCCAGGATTCTTCCCAAGAACTTCCTCACAGCATGCATGTGAGGCTGGCTGGAAGTTATAGGGATTTGATGTTCCCTGGGAATAGCTTCCAGCCAATGAGGTATGGGGGATAGAATATAAATACCCCAGTTTCCTCACTGGTCTCCTAAGGTTCCCTAGTAAGATAGAGCTCCAGGTGTTTGCCCCAGTAACCTGCTCATTAATGTACTTCACTGACTTCCTTCTTCATTTCCCATCCCACTTCCCTACTACCCTACTGGTGAACTTGGGAAATTACTTGATTCCTTGTCTCAGGGTTTGTTTCTGGGAGAACTGCGCTTGAGACAGTGACCAAGGAGCCCTCTCAGTTTCTTTCATAATACCCCTGATTTTTTATACCTGGTGACCTATTTGCCTGAGTAAACGTGGCCCCAAGCAGTAGCTCTAAGGTAAGGGTAACAGACTGAGTCGACTTCCTGCACCATCAGCTCTCCTAGCCAGGCTTGAGGTCATAAATATAACAATCCAAACAGTTCTGTGGTGATGATAGAATCACAAAATCACATTTGCCCTTTTGCTTTCCCTGATTTTAACCATAGAGAACTCTTTATGGTCACCAAAATGTAAATGTATAAGTCACTTGCTACATGTGAGGTACTGGGCTATAATGGTAAACAAAACTGATAAGGTTCCTAATTTTATGAAATATTTATGGTGTGATAAAAAATATTAAGATGATCAGACTAATAAATGAGCAAGGTTGTGTTTAACTGCTGTGAAAAAAATTAATTAGAGTAATATAGAAAATGAGTAGGGGTGGAGATAATTTAAATTGGGTCATCAGAGAAAGGATAATATTTAAACTAAGAACCTTAGGACTATAAGAAGATTTGGGGACAGACATTTTCAGACAGAAGTTAGAGCAGGTGGAAAGAACTAAGATATCATTAAGCAGCCGGGCTCGGTGGCTCAGCCAGTAATCCCGCGCCTTTGGGAGGCTGAGGTGAGTAGATTGCTTGAGCCCGCTGGTTCGAGACCCGCCTGGGCAGCGAGACCTCATCTCTACAATA
>NW_007196557.1:34754-42804 GCF_000164805.1 Carlito syrichta | reverse complement strand
AAGGCTGAGGCAGAAGGATTGCCGGAGCCCAGCAGGTTGAGGCTGAGGTGGCCGGGAGCAGCCACTGCACTCCAGTCTGGGCGACAGAGTGAGACTCCAACTCAAAAAAAAAAAAAAAAGATATCGTTAAGCTTGACATGTTAAGAACGTGTTCTTCAATATCTAAAGTTTAATGAACAATGAAAGAGTGTCTGAAAATGTGATTTTGTAGAAGACACTAAACCAATGCTATTGAAAGCATGGTCCCTAAATTGGTGCTAGTTCAAGAAGCGTTTGCTACTGGTTCATGACTAAAACAAACAACAACAACAAAACCACAAAAATTATGAGTAAGCATTTAGAAACTTTATCTTTGACAGAAAATATTGTTTATTGAATCTAAATCCATAGGTCTCAAACTGTGAGCTGATGTGCCTGTTGTTGGAGGTGATTGGGGTACACTCACAGGGCACCATGGTATATTTCAAAGTTTCGAGGAAAACATAGCAATACTCAGCATCCATTTGGACATCATACAAGCTCTTGTCAAGGTAATATACCATTTCAAAATAAAATGAGCTATGTTCCTTTTGATTATGTCATATCTTTACAAAGTTGGGTTTTTAGCAGCTGTGATTAAAAGCAAGTACAGTCATCCCTCGGTATCCATGGGTGATTGGTTTTAGAGCCCCTCTCTGGTACTAGAGTCCACGAATTCTCAAGTCCTTGATCTAAAATGAAGTAGTATTTCCACACAACCCATGGAATCCCCTATATACTTTAAATCATCTCTGAATTACTTATAATACCTAATACAGTGTAAAGGCTATAGAAATGTTACACTGTATTGTTTAAGGAATAACAACAAAATAAGTCTGTGCATGTTCATGCAATCATACTTTTTTTCAAATATTTTTGATCCATGATTTTTGAATCCACAGATGTAAAAAAGGCCAACTGTACTGTATGTAATCAGTGTGGAACCAAATTAGGACAATGTTGTATAGCTTTATCTCTAGATTTGAGAAGTGTACAGTGGCCAACAGGTCAGTGATTAGGATTTTACCAAAAAATCAAAAACTAATATTTTTAAAAATATATGTATTACTATTTTTCATGACCACTAAGTTATCAGGACATGTGTGTTCATTAAGATTCTGATTTAACTGGCCTAGAATACAGCCTGGGCATCAGAATTTTCTTAGCTCCGATGTGATCACATGTGCAGTTAAAGGTGAGTAATTTTACATTATGGCTAAGTCAAAAACAGAAAACACAGTAAACTATAAATATATTTTGGACCTCCATTCCAGAAAGGGTCCTGCCCCAACACAGCTAGAAAGTTACCTCTGCAGCAGAGAAAAGACTCAGGTGGTAAGTGGCTGAGGGCGGGACCGTGATGAAAAAGTCTGCAGCCACATGACACAGTAAGATACTCTAGGGATTAGGGATATTCAAAGTGTGGCTATAAACTGCTGCCTTGTTCACCCTTCCTGCTCAACAGAAATACAATATCTCAGATCCAACAACTGCTGAGTCAGAACCTGCATTCTAACTAGATTTTGAGGTGATTTCTATGTGTGTTAAAGCTAGATAATCTGTCAATAACTCATAAACTGACTCTATGAGACAAATATATAGTAATCAAGAGAGATTCTCCAAAAATTCATAAAGCTGAATGTTATAAAAAATTCATTTAACTTAGTACTGCTGATCAGTGGAAGAACCTTCTCTTGAACTGTTCTCTGGGTTCTATCACCATATCCTATCTTGGAAACTTTCAGCTTTGCTCCCTCTTCTGGCCCCTTCTACTGTATTTAAACATATTTAAGACTCACTCAGTATCTTTAAAACATTCCCCATTGTCTCATTTCTCTGAAGGCTCCTTCTATTCTTCAGCATCCCTTCTCAAAGCTCTTTACAAAGTTAGCAACACTTGCTAACCCCATATTCCCTTTCTCACCCACTCTTCCACTCCCTGGCATCCATGCCTGTCACCCATGGCTACTGCCCTATTCATAGTTGTCCATGATCTCCAGGTCACAGAACCTCTTATGCTTCTTGACTTCTTAACTCAACTTCAAAATAGATTTGACTTGCCTCTCCCTTGTAAGAAGCACTTTCAACTTTCGACTTTTATGACGTTGAACACCCCTGCTTTCCTTTCTACCTTTCTGCTGTCATCCCTCATTTTGCCTGCAGTATCTTCTCCTTGGCCCATCCCTGAAAGGCTGGCATTCCCAGGATCTTGTACTGGGTCAGACTTTTCATCTCATTTTCTGCATTATTCAACAGCAATCTCACATTTCTCATGTCTCTAGCCCAGACTTTATTCTTGACCACCAAAGAATTCTACTAGGTTGTGGCCCTTATACCCCAAATCATAATGTCCAAATTAAATATACTTTCTCCTCTCTGCTTATCAACCCTAAACATAGCCTACCTCGATGCCCCCTAAATTGGAGAAAGTCATCACCATGCATCTATGGAAGCTACCCTTGAGCCTTCTCTTATTTATTCCTCACATCCAGTCTATCACTAAATCTTTGTGTTTCTATTTCTTAAAAATATTTTAAATATATCTTCATTGCATCATCGCCTCTCAAGACATCGCCTCTTGACTGGCTTGCTGCAATCACTACCCTTCTGGTATTCCTGTGTCTTAGTTCATTTTGCACTGCTATAGCAGAATGCCCAAGACTGAGTAATTTTTTTTATAAATGATTATTTAGTTCATAGTTCTGGAGGCTCAAAAGTTCAAGATCAAGAGGCTGCATCTGGCGAGGGCCTTCCTGCTGTTTCATAACATGGCGGAAGGCATCACATGGGCAGGAGGGAGAAAGGGAAGGAGGCGATGAACTTATCCTTTTATCAGGAACTCACTCTCATGATAATGGCATTAGTCCATTCATGAAGGCAGAGCCCTCAAGAGTTAATTACCTCTTAAAGGCCCCTCTCTCAATACTGTTGCATTAGAAATTTAATTTCCAACACACGAACTTTGGTGAACAAATTCAAACCATAGCACCCTGCTTTTGCTGGTTTGTTCTAGGTCAATCTTCTCATTACTCCTTACCAGGCCAGATGGTGCCTCTAAAATGGAAATAGTATAATCTGCTCCTGGGCTTTCCAATGCGTATAAGATAAAGCACAAACTCCTTGATATAGTTTCCAAGGTCAATTGTGCCCTGGCCTTTCTGACCTCATTCTGAGCTTTACTCCATTACAACTGGTCAGAAAACATTTTGATATCCCTTTCAACCAATCTCCCTGCTTCCCCTCCCACACTTCCACTTTCCTCCCACTCCCTCTTTCCCCCTCTCCCCACATTCTTTATTCTTTCACCTCCCATATTCATATATATCTTCATCTCCACTAGCAATATTCTGTCCTTTTTTTTTTTTTTTTTTTGGTCTTGCACTAATTCCTATTCACCTGTCATTCAGCTTAAAGTATACTTCTCTTTGAAAGCTTTCCCTGACCCCCCAACACTAACTCAGGGCTTCTTTAACATTTCAGTTTTCATAGCAAGCTTTCATGACACCTTTTTTGCTGTTGTGTATTTAATGGTCTCCTTGTGCGCAAAGCTGTGTTCAGGTTGGTCTCTATTTAATCTGATCACCCAGTATAGTTGATACATATCCATGGCATATTCAATCATATGAAGAGTAGACTCTTATTTTATGCTTATCCTGATGGTCTCCTAAATACATTATATAAATTACTCATTTAATCTCACAACATGCCCTTGTCATAGTTACTGATATTATCCCCATTTACAGAGGGCAAACTGAGTCACAGAGAGGCTAAATAATGTGTACAAATAGCTAGTAAGTAACACAGGCAGGATTGAAATCTAGACATTCTGGTTTCAGATGTTTTCACATTGTTGGTTGACTAAAGAATGAGAACGGATGAAGGTGTGGGGCTAGGATAAAACTTATAGAGGTCAAATTTACTTCCCCATCATGCTGAGAAGTGCTGAAGCTAGGGATTCACTCTGCATCTTCTGACTCCAAATTGTACGCATTTAGTAACTGTTCTGCCCTGTTCCTTATATTTTTAATTGTTTTAAAAGCAAATGCATTTTTGTTCTCTGTGGACACTGTTTTAATAAGTCTGTTTAAATATTCATAATTCAAATGCAAATTCCCCTGCTGCAGCCTTCTGTGATTCACAGACTTCAGTAAGTGGCCTCTGCTCTTAGTGGTGAGGACCTGATGAACTGACTGGCCCTACATTTATCCCACTTCCTATATGATCAGACACTCTGAACAGACTGCTGAGCCAAGAGGTTAGCATAGTCTGTCATTGCTTCCAAAATATTAATTGGATAGTAATATTTTTGCTCTATAGGCAGCTGGTTCATAACCTCACTGGGAAAGTGCAAAATGGTGATAAAAAGTATCTCAGTTCTAGGAGAAATAATAATGTTCCAGAATGTCTCAAGAGTTAACTGAGTTGACCATTTTTTTCCTTAATTCTCCCAAATTCACATTCTTTGAGAATCATTAAACTGTAATAAGGTATTTAAATACAAAATTATGATTCTGGGGCATTTCTCAGTCTTCTGCATCTCTATCAAAATGAAAAGCTGAATTCAGGTCCTACATTTTTATCAAGTTGTTCATTATTGCCTGAGATTTGGAAACAAATTTTATATTCTCGGTGACCAAATTAACGTCACATATCTCTTTCTGAATAAACTCCTTGAATGGATAAATGCATGAATTCTTCTAAGTCTTCATTGTATTATTCTTTCTTTGAAGCAGAGATCAATAAATATTTGGTTTGTAGTATGAACTTTTCCACTATGATTCCTACATGTGTTTGCATGGTAGGATAGCAGAAGGCATGGTTCGCTTTGTAAAACACCATGAAATTTAAAATATGAAAAGCCAAGTGGTAATCAAACACAGTACATTTTATGACCTGCCTACATTGTTGAATACTCCTCCTTACTCTTTTTGACTAAGTTCTTTCCCTTCTGTTGCCCTTTTCTCCAATGTTGAGAGAGTCCATATTACCTTCCTTTCTCTTCTCTCACTAGTATCATGGTTCAAATACCATCTACCTATTACTGTTTGTAAATTTGTGTCTTCAGCCTTGACCTGTTCAAGTACCATCAAACTCACTTATCTAACTCATTGCAAAGTATCCCTCTTCTAGTCTTTGCCATATTAGTAAGTGACTGTTACTAGAACCACAATTCCAGTAGTAAAGTTGCCAATTAAGACATAAGATGAAAAGTATTCTGTAAGTCCACAGATGGTAGTTTTAGCAGGAGTGCTGTACCCAGGGAAGGCAAATCCACATTCAGAATAAGTTCTTATTCCAATAATAGCAAAGAACTGTCCTTTTCATGATGGAAGTGGTCTAATATAATCAACCTCCCACCACGCCACTTTGGGTTTTCATGCTTCTGAATCAAAAGACAAAGAAGGAAGTTACTGTACTGACAAGGGTGATGGGTCCTTATTAACGAGTATAAATCAGTCTGCTTTTACATAATGGATATAAGGAGAGTATGTCTGCAATACAGGTGGGCTTTTAGGATATGTCTTAGTGCTCTCCAGTCCTGTGCTTCTAGTCAGTTGAAAACTACAATAACACAAATCAGGCAAGATTGTTAACAGCTTAGACCTTTCAGGAATGAATGCTAGGGTCACCCCATCAAGCAAAGAACTGTGACCATCTGAAGTTATTACTGTGGTCAAAGGGAATGTAGAATGGATGATGGAAGAAGGTAGCTATAATTACCAGCTGTAACCACATGACCAGTTGCAGATATGAGAGCCTTAATAGTTATGAATCTTCCGTCTTGTTTTGTTTTTTAATATGTTTGCATACATATTGGGCAAATCTTTGTGCTTTTCCCTGCTTGTATTCCCTTATCATTTAACATAAAATGCATTAATGATAACTAACAATACACAATATTTAAGTTATAGGATCTCAAAGGAGAAGAGTCAACATTCCTGATACATTGCATTATGTTCTGGGAAAAGGATAAGCTTATGTTTGGTTGTAGACAGGATAGTTGTGTATTAGGTATAGGTATAACTTTGTTATTGTCTTTTCTGGAGATTGAGCATGGTTTAAAGAGATGTGTATCAGTGCCAGATTGACAAGGGATAGAATGCGATAGTCTTTTTGATGTGTCCCTAATTATTCAGTCAAATACTAATCTTATGTGACAGTGAAGATATTTTGTAGATGTGATTGAAGTCCCTTATTGGTTGACCTGAAGTATGTGAGATAGCTCTAAATAAGTTTTGTTTTAAATATCATAGATAATATTTAGGAGCTTGAATCTGCTATTCGAAAAGATTTAAAAGTATTATCGGAGAAGAAGAAATTCTGCCTAAGTAGAACTTTAGCTTTTGCCAGTGGTGTCAGCCTGCCCTTGTTGGTGACCTGCCCCATGGACTTTTTAATTTTCTAGCCAACCCCCACAATAGTGTATGCCAATTTTTGGCAATAGGTTTCTTAATATAAATCTTCTACTGATTTTTCTTCTCTGGTTGAACCCTAACTGATAGAATAAATCTGACATCCCTACATTGGTGTGCACTTGAATTCTCTTTTCATTTCCTATCTCTTCATACAACCTATCTGCAAGTCTTGTTGGTACCATCTAAATATACAATAAATCACATCATAACTCAACATCTCTATTAATAATAATTTCATCTAAACCAAGTCAGTTTTCTATTTAAAGTTTTTTAAAGACTCCTCACTGCACATTGAGTAAAACTCAAATGTCTTATCATGGTCTGGGGCAGCAATTCTAGACCAAATATTTTATCTCAAGAACCAAATCTATATTCTTAAAAATTATTGAGAACCATAAAGAGATTTTGTTTATGTGGACATATTTATCAATGTTTACTCTATTAAAAATTAAATCTCATACTTTCAAAAGTAGCTATTTACAATAAAATTTACATGTTAAAATAAATGGCATATTTAATGATAATAACTATATTTTAAAATAATTAGTGAGAAAAGTAGCATTGCTTTGCAATTATTCAAAATCTCTTCAATGTCTGTCTTAATAGAAGATAGCTGATGTATCTTATCTGCTTTTGGATTCAGTTTGCTACAATATATTGCTTTATTTTAAGTATATGAAGAATGTCTGACCTTTCACAATGTAGTTAAGAAAGGGAGGATTTTTTAAATAGCCCATTAGATATATATGCACCAAAACTTGACAACTGGTAGTTTTTTTAAAGGTAAGTTGAAATATGGAATCTGAAACTATATTAAAAAACATTAAAATCCATTGTCTTGGTTTTTAGTTTGAATTAATTTTTATCCATTCATTATTTTGTAACATTTTGCTTTGGCCCTTAGGAAAATACTGGTTTCTTCCCAAAGTTATAAAATCTTCTAAATCTTGTCATGTTTCATATATAATAGCAAACAATCACGTTCATTTAATATCACCAAAAATCTCATAAGACAGCTATTAAGAGAGATGCCATAAACGACAGCAAGGTTTTCTAAAATTCCAATTTTCTCTTGAAAGTTTGCATTTTATCATTCACAACAAATACTGTCAGTTGTTTATCTTTAAGTGACAGGCTTGTTTTGTTCACTTTCAAAAAAAATGCAGGTCAAATACCCAAGTCAGAATCATTATATGTTGTCAGTTCTTTCAAGTAAAAACAGTGTTCTATGGAAATTAAAAAAGTGGCTAGTTCAGTTAGCAACTTAAATAACCACACAAGTGCATTTCCTTAAGATAACCATTATAATTTGATATGAAAAAGTGCTTCATGTGAATTTCTCTTCTTGTCACAAAAAAGAAGAAAAGAAAACTGATAATTTTTTTTCATAATCAATATTTTTTATTATGGTTTTGTGGGGTACAGTTAAGGGTTGGGTGTACAATTACATTTCATTCAGGCACCCTGTTGATAAGAGGTGTTTCCCCATCCCCAGACAGATATTTGCTACTGTTAATCCCATTTCCCCCCACCATAGTTTCCCAGTACCGTCAGTCATTTTCTTATAGTATTACATTGGCTGTTCAAGGTCCATTATATGAGTGAGAACATGTGAT
>NW_007196557.1:9154-34148 GCF_000164805.1 Carlito syrichta | reverse complement strand
ACTAATCATCAGGGAGCTGCAAATCAAAACCACACTGAGATACCACCTAACTCCAGTCAGAATGGCAATTATCAACAACTCAAAACTAATAATTTTTATGCTCTCTCAAGTACATTCTTAAGTGGAATTGGCTTTTATTTTCTTGCAAGTGTGTGGTGGCACTGTATTGATTCATTCACATCAGTTTAACTCACCATTGCTTTTGTGCCATCAGTGAAAGTGTCAACACAGTTAAATAGTTTTAAAATATCTTAGTATCATTATGATGGTAATTTTGACTTTGTGGACTCTGAAAACATCTCAGAGACCACAAATGGGTACAAAGACCACATTTTGAGAACCTCCATGATAAGCTATACATAATCATAGCCTCCACCCCATCCTGCTGTAACTTGAATTTCATGTAAAATCCAACCATTTAAAAATCAAGGCAAGCAAGAAGATGTCACACTGACTCCATTACTCTAGACTACAGAAACATAAATGTCTACAGGCTGTCTCTCATGATTAAGCATAAATAAATAATGTGTTCTTCCATGGAATACCATCTATATATTTAATCTACATGGTTGCATGGTTGTACTGGGTTGGATACTGTATTACTCAGTATTTTCCAAAGGGAAAAAAAAAACAGTAGAATGTGTGTGTATATATAGAGGGAGAGAGATGAAGGAATTAGCTCACATGATTATGGAGACAGCCTAGTTCAAAATCTACAGAATGAGACAGCAAAGACCTGATATTGTAATTCAAGTATCTGTCTTCTTTCCTCAGCTCTGCTGACAGAATTTCCTCTTGCTCAGGGGAGATCCGCCTCTAGTCTATGAAGTTCTTCAGCTGATTGGATGAGGCCCATCCATGTTCTGGAGGACAATCTGCTTTACTCAAAGTCACTTGATTGACATTTGCTTTAAATGTTCATCTCATCCAAAAATACTCTCACATAACATCCAGAATAATAGTTGACTGCATAGCCCAGCCAAATTGACACATAAAATTAACCATCACAGGCAGTGCCCCCCAGAACTCATCTCTTTGTCAGAACCTCAGAATGTAACCATAGTTGGAAATAGAGTCATAGCAGAGGTAATTAGTTTAAATGCAATTCTGCTGGAATAAGGTTGCCCTTTAATATAATATGACTGTCAGTCTTCATGGAAGAGAAGAGACACACAGTGAGAGAGACACAGAGAGAATTCCATGTAGTAACAGAGGCAGAGACTGGAGTGATGTGTCTAGAGGCCATGGAATGCAAAGGATTGCCAACAACACCAGAAGCTAAGAGAAAGTTATAGAGCAGAATCTCCCCTAGAGCCTTCAGAAAGAGCATGGCCATTCCCACACCTTGATTTCAGACGTCTAGGCTCTAGAACTGTGAGGGAATACACTTCTGTTGTTTTAAGTTTCGCAGTTTATAGTAATTTGTTATGGCAGCCCTAGAAAACAGTACAGTCGCTGTGTTACTATTTGGTTTAAAGTGTGTCAAGGTAGAAGCAAAAATCTCTTCTTAGATAAATATAAATAAATAATAAATTTCTTTCAAAAGTTTGGGAAACAGGGACAAGACCCCTGACTTGGTTGTGCTGAGTGGCCTGACGTGTGGAAGGAGAGAGACAAAGCTAATGCTAGGGATTGAGCAAACCACCTGGCAGAAAAGAGACGACAGCAGTGATATTGAACAGAACCAGCTGGAGGCATCTGCGAAGTGAAGGAAGCCAGGGAAGGGCACAGGGCAGAAGGGTCAGAAAGGTTTCAGTCATTTTGCTCTTTGATACAGGTATCTATCCTGGAGAGCTTTTCAGAACAATATCAGAAAGCCCCTTGGAGGGTCCCAACTTTGCCTTCTGCAAAATTAGGGGTAAGACAGGGAGGGGAAGAGGAGAGCCAGAGGGGTTGAGGGAAGAGCCAGACCTACTGTCTCTCTAGAAGGGAAAAAAAGTTGTCAGATCGCAGCTGGTAAATAAGATGTTACGGTGAAGCTTGAAAAGCCAGGTTCTTTCTTCTCTGCAAAGGCTCTACCTGCATAACATGAAGGGGCTCAGTGACAGACACATTAAAACACCATTAAACTGTGAAATAGAACACAGTGTGAAAATAGATTTAACCTTCACAGCGTATCGATCTCTACCCTGCGTCGTGCCCAAGTTTTTGGACAACTGTTTTATAATAGGTTTTACTTATTTTCCTGTTGCTATTCTGACTTCCTCAGAGGAGGGTGTTATTTCTAAAAGCTCCTGACAGCTGAGAGAAGCAGGCTTGCTTCTCAGGGAGCGCCTGGCCTTGGAATGTTCCTGACAGCTGCTCCGTAAACAGAAATCAGTTTTGTGAAAGCGAGGAATGATTTTGCGGTGGCCGCTGGGATGACAGACACCCAGGGATGAGGAGAACATTGCCAGTTTCTTAGGGAGTGGGAAGGAAAGAGGGTTGAACCGGTCCATACGGCTCCAGACAACAGCAGTAATCCATTGTCTACACATTTTGCAAATTCATTTAGGTACCTAAGGATGAGGGATATCGCTTTCTTGTAGAATGGCTCTTGTTTTATTATTTTCTTCAAAGTATGTGCATGTGCACTCGCGTACACACACACACACACACACACACACACACACACACACACTCAAAACTCTTTTCATAATAAAGAGTAAAAGAGTTTCCGTTCCCTATTTTGACCCTAACATCTCGTGGATTACCTACGAGCAACTCATCTGTGTTTTTTGACGAAATAGAAAGAAACAAATCACTTCATATTAAATAGTATAGCGTTAGAACCTTATTTTATTGTAATGATATTTGGCTGATAATGAAATTTTAGACATTGAGGAACTTATTTATGACAAAAAAATCAACATTTTATCTCTTGTATTTTTCTAACATGGTAACACATGAAACAGTTACCAACATGCATTGAAGGTTCTTTGATACATGTTGTGCCATGGTAATTTTTTTGACATCTTCCACCTGGTGTTTTTCTATTCGAGCAGACAATGCAGTCTCATTTTCTTCCTCCATATTAAGATAACTGCAATAAAAGCTAAAAATTCCTGTCGGTCAACATCATGGCACTTATGCCAAAATGATTTGTGTGATAGCTGGTTTTTCCTTATTTTTTATCTGCATAACGATTTGTTTCTTTAATTACACTAGCTACTAATTCATTTAGAGTAAAATAGTCAGTTACTTCTCTTATATCACTTGCTATTTGTGGTTCTGCTGTTTGAGGATGTACTACAAAATTATTCTTACTGGAGGATTATCTTTTTCTGTAACATCTTCCCATTCTTCACTTGATAATATGTTGCCTTCTACTTCTTCGAAACGACTAACACTTTCACTACTATCACTTTCTATTACATTCATTCATTGTCTTTTTGGTGGGATGATATCTCTATCGCTCCTATTGTTTTCTTCCACATCAATGTTTATTTTTTTCTAACTTATTTGTATAGAAGTCTAAATCTAACTCTTCTCGGCTACGGCTTATTTTATAACTCACTTTTGTTCTTTTTGTTTTGCCTCTGTTCTGCAAACTAACTAAATGGATAAAAATTTCTAATGCTAAATTATAAAATCATGATATAAAATTTATCAAAATAATGTTATTTTTTTCAACTTTACTTTTCCGACTTAGTGCAGGTAGTCGTATCAATCTGCATCGCTCCATATTTCAATTTGATCTTCCTTCAATTTCAAAAGTCTCTTTCTTTTAAGGCTACAGTAACTTGCTTATCTTTCTTTTCAAGTTATTCTATATGATACAAAGGGTATACCCACAGCTGCCTTTCTTATACAAATGCTCTTTATCACTACCCTCTGTTACAAAGAAGTGTCGGCACCACTGTGAAAGCACTTCACACATTCTCTTTCTATCTAAAGTCAGTGATTTTTTTAAACGTATCTCAGTATATATTCCATCTCTTTATTTGCTTTTTCATGCAATTTGAATGGAAAATTTCAAGGAAACATACATCTTTTTTAAAACTTGCACTTGCATAAGTTTGTCCTGTATAATCACCAGCAATCTCTTTATGATTCCTGAGAGGAGACACCAAAAGGGTTGCTAGATTTACAATATCCCCTTAGAGGGGACATCTGAGGACAAAGGGTTAAAATATGATCAGGGAACTGCAACTTTCCAAATAATTTTCTAAATAAGTTTTTAACCCTCTTGAGCAGAATAGCAAAAAGTAACATAAAGACAACAAAATCACTTTTCATGGAAACATTCATATTTAATTCTGCAATGGCTTGGAGGATGAAGCCAATCAGAAGATACATCTATGTCTCAGAGTAAATAATAATGAGCCCAAGAATCCCTAATATGTGGCACTTACAGCAGTATTTTATTTTTAACCATTTTATTTTTAAAAATTAACACCTAAGGAGTAGCCCCTTTATAAACCGCGGCAAAATCTGAGACAAATAGTAATAAAGAGACCAGTGTGTGGTGGAGCAATCAATAAACCAGGGAACTTGCATTATAGGCCAGGAAAAGTCAATAAAGCCAATATTTCAAGTCCTTTTCAAAACTGGACCAAGTACCTGAGTGGTTGCTCAAATCTGAACTCTCAAAATTTTGTCTGTATAATCATATTTCTTATAATTTATCATATTAGAGATTCAAATATATTTGACAAAGTCAAATATCATTTTTTACTTAAAAACTCTTTGTAAAATAGGATATAGTTTTTTAGCATGACAACAAATTCATTCCAGACTATTAACTGCATCATGAGTAATGGTAAAAAAAAAATTAAGTTCCCTTTAGGTCTAGAAATATAATGGTGTTGCCCCCATTTAACTATTATTTAAAATTATTATAGACAGATGCAACAATTCACACCTATAATTCTAGCAGTTTGGGAGGAGGACCACTTGCGGTCAGGAGTCTAAGACCAGCCTGAGCTACATAGAAAGACCTCACCTTTACCAAAAAAGTAGGAAAAAAAAATTAACCAAATATCCCTGTAGGCCCAGCTTCTTGGGAGGTTGGGGTAGGAGGATCCCTTGAGCCCAGGAATTAGAGGCTGCAGCAAGCTATGATTGTGCCACTGCATACCAGTCTGGGCAACAGAGTGAGAGCCTATCTCTAAACACACACACAGACACGCATACGCACACACACAAACAAATATATATATAGATGGGACGCCCCAAATTCAGATTTTATTCATATAAAAATGTGCATTTATTCTAAAATGTTTAAACTTCAATCATCATCAAAGTACTCTCCATCTGATACCATACACCTATTGAGAGTCTTTTCTGCTGCTCAAATCAGTTTTGAACTCATCCATTTTGATGCTTTTTAGTGCTTCTGCTGTTTGTTTCACCTCTTCCACATTGGCAAAACGTTTCCCTTTGAGAAATTTTTCATCTGAGGAAACAAAATTATAGTTGCTTGGAGTGAAATTGGGTGAATAGGGAGGGTGGATTACAGGGGTCATGCTGTTTTTAGTCAAAAACTCCTGAATATTCAGTGCAGTGTGGGCAGGTTTTATCATAAATCACCCATTATGAAATGGGTAAATGTGTTGAACGACTCTTCAGAAAAGAAAAAAAAAATCACTAAAGCCAAATGCAGTCTCTCACAACAATGCTAGTTGGTACACAGATGCCAATTGGTTCCTAAGGGCCTGCCTTCCAAAAAGTAATTTCTTTTTTTAATGGATATAACTATGTAAATAATAACTGATGAAAGTAAACCAATATTGAATAATAACTATAATAATGAAAGGAATAAAGAAAAATTATTTTAGATGATATGATTGCCTACCTAGAAAATTCAGCAAGATTTACTAAGTAAAATATAATTTATCTAAGTGTACATGCTGATTAAAAACTATATGCAAAAATACCTGTAATACCCTGTGTTATAAATACGTATACTTTTAAAATAGAATAAGAACAAAAGGTCCTTCCCTTCCAAAACCATCATACTCAATTGCAGCCCAAAAATGTAAAATCAGTGGAAATACGCCTTATAGAAAATGTGTAGAACCTATATAAATAAAATATAAAATATCATTATTTCATGTCACATGTTGAGATCATAAAGATAGCAAATCGTCCCCAAACAATTCAATAATGTAACAAAGTTTCTGTAGGATATTTTAGATCACGCGCACGCGTGCGCGCGCACACACACACACACACACACACACACACACACACACACACACACAATCTTTCCACAGTTTATATCGAATAAGCTGGGTAAATAGCTGGGATTTTTAAAATGAAGAGTGATAGAGGTCAACATGACCAGTCAGATGTGAATCATTCATGAATGAAATACTTGAAGATTTATTGGGTACACCTTCTTAAGGCAGAGGTGACGGTAGACAGACATTCTTCCAGTCTTACAATCTAGTGAAAGAGTGAGACATTAAAGAGCAGTGACACAAATATCATAGATATATCTAATTACAACTGGTAATAAGCATTTTCATAAAAAGCTACAAGTTATGTCTGATGGCACAAGTTGTTCTCTGTCCAAATTAGAGGACGCCATACACATTAACAGCCAGACAAATGCTGTTGCTTGACTGGTGTGCTACACACCAGCTGCCAAATGCTTAGGCCTTCATGAGGATTGACATTCAATCTGGGATCAGGACTGGAAGGGTAAGACAGTTCCCAGCAGAAGAAAAATAGGCTTGAAGGCTCTAGGAAGGCCCAGGAGGATCTTGGCCTAGTCAGGAAATAAAAAGGCACAGTCAACAAAGGGAGACCAGTGTGGACAAAGGATGGAACACCAGGGAGACATACCGTGAGAGTGGAGAGGCAGGTAAGTGGGGACCACAGGCAGACTAAGCAAATTGGAATTGATTTGATCTAAGTGCAGTGGGAATTTCCCTATGCGTTCTGAGCAGGGAATTAACATGATCAAACTAATGGTTCCAGATCGTTTTTTTTCTATTGTGTGGAGAATAACTTGGAATGGATTTAGAATGAACATAGGGAGAGTAAATATGAGCTATGCAGTATTCTAGGAGGAAGGTGGTAGTTAACCATTAACCAGATTAGGGGCACTGGAAATAAAAAGTGAAAGAATTTGGAGATATTTTGAAAGTAGAATTAATGAGAATTGGTGATTGAGCAAGTGGGAAATCAAAGGCCTATATAAAGTTGACAAAATTCCAACAATTTTCCACTGGTGTTAGAAAAAACAGACTGCTCATGGGGAAAAAGAAAACAAAAACTCAAAACAGATCCACATATATTTGTATAATATTAACTTGGTAGTTTAAAATAGTTGGAAGGAACAGATTATCCATCAAATCTATTTAGACAATTGACTAAAATATTTGGGAGGGAGAGGGAGAGAATACTAAGGCTAATATCTTTCTCACAACTTACACTAAATAAAGATAAAGCCTTAAAAGTAATAGAAGATGATATAGGTCTATATTTTGATTTTATTTCACATTGTTTTTTCTTTGCTTTTAGACCTTGGGAACAGGCACAATACAAAATACTCCTAGTTCATACATTGGTTGGTACAACATATTCTCTTAACTTTGTATTTGATTTCCCCCCAGTCATTACTACTATTATACCTCTTGACATTGTACCTTTCCACTCCACTGAGCATCCACACTGATGTGCTTGATAATATTACTACTTAGGGTTAATGAGAGGTTTACATATTAATACATGGGAAGCCCTTTATAGAATATACAGCATTTTATAACCCCTAAATTCTAATATTAAGTTCATTCTTAAGTTGTTCCATCAAAAGTATAGTGTATTTTTCATTTAATCAAGTCTTCTTTTATGCACTTTAATTGTTTCAGGGTTTTCTCCATTCTTTGCTAGGCTAAACTCTAGTTACCTTATAGCTCTTGCTGCAGGACTATTTTAAAGGGACTCTTATTTTCTATTTCTTTTTCTAAATGGTTATGCCCAGCATAAAAGAGTGCTATTGATTTTTAAATTTTATTTTGAATGTTGAATTTTTAAAAATTTGTATTAGGCAATGCTTTTTAAGCACAATGTCAAAGGCAGAAAACATTTGGCAAGAAAGTCTGTCAAAGTCAAAAGACAATTGACAATACAGGAAAAAAATATTTGCTATATATAAGACAGAAAAGAAGGTAATACTCTAAATCAGCAATCTTCAACCTTTTTGGCATCAGGGACCAATTTTGTGGAAAACAATTTTTCTATGAAGGTTAGGGGGCTAGGAGAGGATTACCAGGCATTAGATTGTCATAAGGAATAGCAACCTACATCCCTCACATGCGCAGTTCACAATAGGGTTCGCGAACCTATGAGAATCTAATGCTACCCTGATCTGACAGCAGATGGAGCTCTGCTTGTCTGCCGCTCACCTTGTGTTATATGGCCTAGTTTCTAACAGGCCAAGGACGTGTACCCAGGGGTTGGGACCCTTGTTCTAAATATATCAAAAGTTATTACAAAACAAAAAGAAAATTGTCAAATATGGACAAAGACCCTGAGTAAACAATTTAAAAGAGAAATTTAAGTACCAGCAAACATGGATACATGTTCAGTCTTATATGTAAATTGAAGACCTATAAATTAGTAGAAGAAAGCACTTTTCTACATTATCAAATGTATTAGTTGGGGTTCCTGTTGTAGTGACAGAAACACAGCACAATGTAAATTATGCACAAAGGAAAATTATTGGATCAGTTAACTGGGATATCGAGACATAGTTCTTACTTTAGTCTTAGGCAAAGCCAAGAGTCCATAGCTCATAGTTTATGTCTCTGTTGGATATTATTCTGCATGATGATTTTGTCCACTTGGTCAACAAAATAGCTGCCAGTAGCTCCTTCCAGCCTAGCAAACTGAGATAATATCTAACAGCTCTCTTTAATCTCTATGTATGAAACCTAGGAAAGATTCTGGTCCTGGTTGGGTCACTTGCTTATGCTGATCCAGTCGCTATCACTGAAAGTTTGATACATTAGAATGATTTAACTGACCCTGTGGCTAGGTTTGGCCCTGTAATTGACAATCCTGCTTAACTATGTGGAATTGAGTAAGAAGGGCTGCTTTTTTTTTTCCAGAGTAACTCGTATACAAATAATTTTATATTCTCAGTCATTTGGTTTAAACAACCAAGTCACATATCAGTACAACTAGAGAATTACACTGCACAGGCAGAAGAAAGAACTTGGGAGAGTATGCTAAATTCATCAAAAATTTTAAAACCACAAATCATTATATACAAACAAGCAAAAATCAATAAACTGATTAACTCTGGAGAGGTTCTGAACTGAAGCTAAGGAGTTTCCAAGGATATACTTGGTCTCTTTGTAATTTTCTTTAGGGCCCTAGTGACAGCAAGACCTCATTACACTGAAAGTCACCCCCCAAACCACTGTGGGGACTGTGAGCTAAAGCGACTTGCTTTAGACATTATATGATGGTCCTTGGAGAGAAAAGGAGTTTATAATTCCATGGTGAGGGATAAAGCAAGCACTGAAGAGGCCTAAGATGAAGAGAGAAAAGAGACATTTGATCTAAACAGCAAGAATGGATCTCTCTTAGTGAACAATGTGGTCTGTGTTGAAAATTAGTTACAAATACATTCTTGAGCATAGGAGAAGCACACTCACTTTTTATTTTTTCTCCCTAATAAATTGATAGGTTGGCAGGTTTGAGGCCTGTGTCCTTTAGAAATCCCACTGCAAAGCTTGAAAGTTTAATACAACCAGAGAGGCAATAAACAGAATGAAGGTCACTCATAGCTTCTACTATGAAGGGAAAACATTTTGTTTTATGAAAAACACAAAATGCAGAGAAAACTGAGCCCACAAAGGAATGACGTGATGACCGCAGAGAGAAAATAATGAAATTCTGTATTCCCATAGAACTTTTCAGAAAACTTAAATTTCCTTTGACCTAGCTCTGCCATCTTTTAGATTTAAATGCTTTTAAGTGGTAAATGACATTTGTAGTTCTGCATGGAGAGATGAGCCCAGTACAAGGGTTAGAGAAGTAGCTCTGACCATATGGCTCCTTCTCTGGATTTGAGATCTGAAGATATCTGAAGAGAGAGACAGAGACAGAGAGAGAAAAGAAACCGGTCAGTGCCTGCCCAGTCGTGAAAGGGGAGCATTAGGGTATGGACAGGGTGAGGGTGGATGAATGGTTGGAGAGAGAGAGAGGCTCAGGGAGGCACAGCACCACTGGAGCTGGCAAGCCTGAGGTGTACACTGGCAACCGAGAGATCTGAGTAAATGAGATGAGAGAAGAAAAGATTTATTTAAGAAAGTTCACCCCCCACAGGCAGGGAGTGGGCCCACACTCTAGGCGAGTGTGGCAACGTAGCCCCCAAAGCCCTGGCTTAAATCCTTTTCTTAGAGATGTTGCACGTGACTGCCATGACTTCCTTATCGACCACCTGTGGAAGTCTTGGAGATCCTGTGACACAGAGATTCATTCATGTCTGTACTTATTATCATAGCCCCTAGAGAAGGGCATGACAAGGATTCTAATTCTCCTGCACCTTCCCAAACGACCTTCCTTAGAGCTAGAGGAGGGTGCACATCCCCTTATCTCCTAGACATTCCCAGAGGGTAGCTTTGGGGGGACCTTGACTTTCCTGTAGATAGGGCCCGTTCTACTGAAAGATTGAGTCCCCACCTGGTTCCCCTCTGGGCAGTCATAACTTTTGTGATTACAAGTTTCATGACTTTTAGAATCCTTGACCAATGTATGATATCTTAGGCCTTATAAATTCCCTTTACTCTAGGCAAGCTTGATTGACACTATGGATGCCTCTGATACCTGGCACCATTGTATTAAGGTTTAAGAACAAGATGAAAAATGGCTTCCCACTCTCGGTCTGCCCTTTCAGGGAGGAGCCCTGGAACCATCTCCTCTCCATTCGTTTTCCGTGGACTTGGGGTTCTATGGGGGGTGTCACTATTATCTTAATTCCAAAGAATGTAATACTAAATGTCAGAACTAGATGAGAATGTGAAATATTGGATAAAATTTCCAATTTTTTTATTTAAAAGGAAGAACTACATTGTACATTTTGTTTGCATCATACCTAGCAAGAAGACCTGGCATATAGCAGCCTCTCATAAGTATTGATTAACTGATCAAACGAATGAATGAACGAACAAATATATAAATAAATGAAATAAATCCAGGTGATGCCCACATTTTGGAGTGCTTCTTTCCATTTAGCTTCACATTCTTAATATATGTCTATTTGCAAAGCTTCTCAGTTGTAAGGAGACATTTATAGATGAGAATGCCACAGTTTAAGAAGAGATAAAATGGACATACTTATTCTTCTGATACAATATGGAAGGATATAGCCCATCATAAAAGAACTAAGGGATATATGAACTTAAAAGCAAGAAAGGTTATGTATGGTTATGGGAATCAAAAATGTTTCCTAAAGAGGTGCAATATGAGAAAAGCATTTAAAAAATGGAGAAGACTGCCACTGGGGAAGAGAGAAAAAAGGCTATTCTAGATCAAGGTAGGTATGTATATTTAAGATTGAAGAATATTGTAACTTGACTGAAATAGACCATATTTCTGAAAAAGTAGTGTTACATAGGACTAAAAAGCTAGGTTGGCTGGCTATTTTCCATTTAGTCCAACTCCACATTCTAGTTATTAGAAACAAAAGTTGGTCTTATGTGTTATCATTGCTTGTATATTGCTCTGTTTCCAACACTGACTGTAAGATCTCTGATGGCATATACTATATCTGGTTCCTGCCTGGAAGGAATCTAATAGTGTCTCTCCTATTAGAAAGTGTTCCTTGCCAGAGGCCACTACTCAAGAGGCTGCCATGGGGGGAGCCAAGCTAGAACAACCCTGATGACCTCCCTCCAGTGCCTCGATCAACCTGACTCCCCGGGGAGGAGAAAATGGGCAAGCACATTCAGTCCCATTCTTTTCCCTTCTCTCTGGATGCAGTCTGTCTGCAGAGAGCAGGCATTTTTCTCTGCTTCTCTTTACCCTATGCCTTACAGGAGCAGGCTACACTTCTGTGGCAGAAGGCTCATGCTAGCCAACACTCCCTGTACCTGACTGGATAAGTCTATCTTATTCTGGGGTTCAGTATTAGAAAACCCACTTACAGTAAGTGGACCTTGAACAATTATACTATAAGAAAGGGATTGGCAGTAGTGGGAAACTGTCAGGGGAAGGGAAACTGCTAGAGGAGGGAGGGGGCATACCTCATCAACAAGGGTACCTGCATAATCAACATTTGAATACCTAACCCTGAATTGTACCCCACATCTTTATAATAAAAAAAATGCACAAAAAAAGAAAACCCATTTGTCCTTATTTTTAAATAGCAGTGTTAAATATGTCTTTTCATCTCCATTTGTTTGACTCCTAATCTACCCCTTGGTTGTTTCTGAACTCTGATCAAAAAGAGGGGTATTATAGCCTTTTAAAATCCTGTCAGACCCTAAGAGCAGGCATTCAGTAAGTGCATGTTAAATGAAATAATTAATGTGTGATTTAGTTGTTGAAGACTCTAGAAAACAAGCACCAAAGTCACCATCCTGTCACCCTATTGCTTTGTCAAGGCCCAGCTGTGACTGGATACCCTTGATAATGGGAACCTCACCATTAGGTCATTTGAGGTCACCTTAATAGATAATTATTTTTCTTTTCTGTTTTTGGAATATTCAGTTATCTTCTCTTAATTTCTCTTATGTAAAATTCATTTCTCAATTTTTAGAATTATTCCTATGCCCTCTTATTCTTTGGACACCATTATGTCCCTTTCTTTACCACCACCACCTCTTGCAACTGCTACCTCACCAATTTTGAGTCTTTATTTCAATAATTTTTAAAGTTAGTATTAGTGCTCTTTTTTGTCATTTAGCTCCATATGCATGGGGACATGTCTCTTAGAATACAATATTTGTAGTCCCAAAACTGAATCTGTGTTTTCCTTTTTCTTTCTCAGGTCACTCATCACAAGGTTGTTGTACACAGTTGATTGAAGAACAAGATTTTTAAATTCAGGTTTGATTTGGCTTTTGTTCCATTTTAGAATAACTGATACCTCTAGAAATTGAGTTACTGCGTTTTGTCAAGAGCATTCCAGCTAAAGCAAGAAATCTATCTTTAGTTCACAGTTTGTCTTTTAATGTTCACGTCGTTTTTGGAAATGACCACTCCTAGTTCCAAAGTTTCTTTGAAAATTATAAAACCCAGAAATCTGCTAGGACCAACTGAGGTTGCAAGTTAGGGGATATGACTGAACAAGTGGAAGGGCTTGAGCTTACAGCTTCTACAGAATCTCTGGACAGAAATGTCTGAATGTCAGTGTAGAATTAAAAAAAAAAGGAGGGGGGTATATAGCTCACTGAAAATGGAAAAACAATTTAAAATATATTGAAAGTAGAAAGAAAAAGAGAAATCATTCCTAATTAATTCTGGTGCCCTACTCAACCCCAGCCTCTTTGTAATACTACTGGGAACATCTTTATTGATCTGGGGGTCCTGCAGCAGGCTTCTGATGCTTATCTCAGCACAAAAACAGGCTCTTGTGATGAGCAGTGATTTAATTACATGACAATCACCGTTAACAATGCACGGTGAATACCAAAAAATATGCAGAGCAAGACTGGCAGTGATAAATGCAAAGAGGTGGCATTGACTTTCAGTAAAGTTTCTGGCTAAAACTCTACTGATATTTCTCTCATAGGAAAAAATAATATTCAGTGACTTGAAAGGCCTGAGAGGTGACTTCACTGGTTCATATTTAGGTAATAATAAGAAAGTTTGCATTGGTGACAAATCAGAGTTCAGACCAGTGGAGGAGAGAAGGGAGCTGCTTTGTCCTTGGCATTTCTGGAAAAGCTTAGTCTGGAGTTGGTGGAATGAAAAGAGGTAAATTAATGGGTAGTTTATACAGAGACATGCAGCCAGTGTGCTTAGTTCATAAAGCTAGAGGTCTTTACTTTTGGGAATGTCAATAAAATATCTGAAGAGAGTCAAGGCAGAATAACTAATGGTCAAGGGCACAAGGCAGACTGGCTAAATTCAAAACTCAGTTCTGTAACTTAGCTGTGTGACCTTGAGTAATTTCTTTAATCATCTGTGCCTTAGTTTCTTCATCTCTAAAATGGGGACTAGTAACAACATTACCTAAGATAGTTGTATTCAAAATTAAGTAATTCTTTTTTTACTTTAGTGAGGTATAATTGACAAATAAAAACTATATATGTCTAAGATATGCAACGTGATGTTTTGATATACATATGCATGTGAAGTGATTACCACAAGTAAGTTAATTAATATACACATAATCTCGTATGGTTGCCTTTTGTGTGTGTATGGTGAGACTTCTTTCCGATCAAATTCAAGTATACAGTACATTATTATTAGCTATAGTCACCATGTTGTACATTAGGTTTCTAAAATATATTCATTGTACAGCTGAAACTTTGTGCCCTTTGACCAACATGTCCCCATTCCTCCCTAACCCCACTACATACACCCTTTGGGTGGCCACCATTCTACTGTTTCTATGACTTTGACTTTTTTAGTTTCCACATGTAAGTGAGATTATGCAGTATTTTTATTTGTGTGTCTGGTTTATTTAACTTAGCATAATATCCTCCAGATTTATCTGTTATTGTTAATGGCAGGATTTCCTTTTATTTAAGGCAGAAAAATATTTACTTATATATATGTTATATACATAATTATCACATATCTATATACATATGTGTGTGTGTGTGTCTATATATATATCTTGTTCCTTATGCATTCAGCTGCCAGCAAGCACATTGTTTTTATCTTTCGTCTATTGCGAATAATGCTGCCGTGAACGTGGGAAGGCAGATATCTCTTCAATACACTGATTTCATTTTCTTTGTATGTATATCCAGGTGTAGGATTGCAGGATCATATGATAATTCTATTTTTAATTTCTTGAGAAACCTCCCTACTGTTTTCCATTGTATGGGTTTATTTCTGGGCTCTCTATTCTGTTTTATTGGTCAGTGTGTCTCTTTTTATGTTAGTACCATACTATTTTCATTGCTGTAGCTCTTTTATATAATTTGAAATTGAGAAGTCTTCAGCTTTATTCTTCTTGCTCAACTTGTTTTAGCTATTCAAGATCTTTTGTGCTCCTTTAAAATTTATAATTTTTGCTTCTATTTTTGTGAAATAGATAGAGATTGCATTGAATTTGTAGATCACTTTGGGTTGTATAAATATTTTCACAATATTGATACTTTCAGTCCATGAACACAGGATATCTTTCCATTTATTTGTGTCTTCTTCAATCTCTTTCATCATTGTTTAATTGTTTTCAGTACAAATATTTTACCTTCTTGGTTAAATTTATTTTTAAGCATTTTATTATTTTGATGCTATTATAAGTGAGATTGTTTTCTTAATTTCTTTACAAATAATTCATTATTAGTGCATAGAATCACAACTGAGTTTTGTATCTTGATTTTTGTAACCTGCAATTTTTCTGAATTTATCAGTTTTCACAGTTTTTTGGTGGCATCATTAGCTTTTGTTCAAAGAATTATGTCATCTGCAAGCAGAGACCATTTAACTTCTTCCTTTACCTTTTGGAGTCTCTTATTTCTATGTCTTGTCTTCTTGCTCTAAGACTTTCAGTACTATCTTTAGTACAAGCGGCAAGAGTAGGCATCCTTGTCTTGTTTTGTTATGAGCCAAAACAGCTTTCAGTTTTTTGCCACATAGTATGTTGTTAGCTGTGGCCTTTATTGTGCTAAACAATAAGATCCATTCTTTCTGCACTTAGTTTGATAAAAGTTGTTATCGTTGCAAGATGTTTAATTTTCTCAAGTGCTCTTTCTGCATCTAGTGAGATGATCATATGATTTTTATTTTTTCTTCTGTTAATGTGGTGTATCACATTTATTGATTTGCGTATGTTGAATCATTCTTGCATTCCAGGGATAAATTCCACTTGATCATGGTTTATGAACCTTTTAATGGGTTATTGAATTTAACTTGCTAGTGTTTCATTGAGGATTTTTTGCATCTAGGTTCATCAGGGATAGTAGCCTGTAATTTTGTTTCTTATAGCATCCTTGTCTGGCTATGGTATCAAGATAATGCTGGTCTCATAAAACAAATTTGGAAGTATTCCCTTTTCTTCAGTTTTTTGAAACTGTTTTATAAGCATTGGGATTAATTCTTGTTTAAGTATTTGGTAATATTCAGCAGTGGAGTCACCAGACTCAGCTTTTCTCTGTTGGTAGATTTTTTTCTTTGAATACTGATTGACTCTCTACACTCATTAAAAGCCTGTTGTGATTGTCTATGTTTTTATATAATACAGTCTTCGTCAATTCTGGAATTTATCCATTTCTTCTAGATTACCTAATTTTTTGACATACCATTGTTCATAGTTGTCATTAGTTGTAATGTTTCTTTCTTCACTTCTCAAACAAAATTAGAAGTGAAGAAAGAAACATTACAACTAATGACATTTCTTTTTAAATGTATTGAGCTAAAAGTTTGTCAGTTTCTTTATTTTTTAAAAACTCAGCTCTTAGTTTTCATTGATCTTTTCTATTGTTTTCCTAGTCTTTATTTTATTTACTTCTGTTCTGGTCTATGATCATTTTTTTTTTTTTTTTGCTAATAACTTTGTCTTCGTTTAGGGTTTTGTTGTTGTTTTTTTCTAGTTCCTTGAAATGTAACATTAGGTTGCTTATTTGAGATCTTCTTTCTTTTTTAATGTAGGTGTTTCTTGCTATTAATTTCTCTCTTAGAACTGTTTTTGCTGTATCCCATAAATTTGGTATGTTGTGTTTCCATTTTGATCATCACAAGATATTTAATTCCTTTTTGATTTTTTTTTTTTTTTTTTGGACCCATAGTTATTTAGGAGCTTGTTTAATTCCTACATATTTGTGATTTTTTTAATGGTTTTTCTCTTGTATTCATTTCTAATTTCATGCTATTTTAGCCAGAAAATATACTAGTTTCAATCTTCCTGATTTTGTTAAGAATTGTTTCTTGGCATAACATAGGATCTATGCTGGAGAATGTTTCATGTGCATGTGAAAAGAATGTATATTTTGCTGCTGTTGAATTGGAGATTGGGTATATGTCTGTTAGGTTCATTTGGTCTAAAATTTCATTCAAATCCAATTTTTAAAAATTATTTTCTGTCTGAATAATCTTTCAATTTATGAAGGTGGGGTTTAAAGCATCCTCTATTTTTGCATTACAATCGATTACTCTCTCCAGATCTATTAATGTTTGCTTTACATATTTAGGGGCTCCAATGTTGAGTCCATACAGATATTTTCCATTGCTATGTCTTTTTGATGAATTGACCCCTTTATAATTATATAATATTCTGTTTGTCTTTCTTTTTTCTTTTACAGTTTACAATTTAGTTTAATTTTATTTTTCATAGAACTTTTTTTAAAATTCACTTTTAGTCTATGTGTGTTCTTAAAGCTGAAGCAAATCACTTGTAGACTAGGTCTTTTTTTTTTTTTAAGAAAATTATTCAGTCATTCTGTGTCTTTGATAAGAGAATTTAATTCATTTACATTCAAGGTAATTGTTGATAGGTAAAAACCTATCTTTTCATTTTGTTCATTGTTTTCTATCGTTTTATAGCTATTTTGCTCTTTACTTCCTCTTTTGATGTCTTCTTGTAATATAAATGTATGCATCAAATTTGGTAAATTTCTGTATGATTTAATTCTCTTCTTTATCTTTTACGTAACTGCCATAGATTTTTGCTTTGTGATTGTTGTGAGACTTCAAAAAACATATTATAGTTATCGTACTATTTTTAAAGCTGATTATAACTTCACTTGCATATAAAAACTACATTTGACTTCCCACTATATACTCATTTTATGTTTTTGATGTCACAACTTGCATCTTTATATTTTGTACCTGAAAAAATTATTGTTATTGTAGTTATTTTTAATAGTTTTGTCTTCTAACCTTAGACTTGAGAAATAAATGATTTGCCCATCACTACTACAATGTAGAATATTCTGAATTTGACTATATATTTATTTAGCAGTAAGTCTTAACACTTTCATATGTTTTCATGTTACTAATTAGTATCCTTTCATTTCACCTAGCACTCCCTTTAGAATTTCTAAGGTCAGGCTAGTAGTGATGGAATCCTCTTCTCCTATTAGTATGCAGTTATGTTGAAAAATCTATGGATATACTTATGTAATTTCCTTTGTATGTGAGAACTCTCTATTCTCTTGCTTCTTTTCAGATCTTCTCTGTCTCTGATGTTCAATGGTTTGATTTTAATAGATTTTGGTGGAAGTCTTCTTTGGGTTGAGCCCTATTGACAATCTTTGAGCTTTCATGTACCTGGATATTCATATCTATCCAAGAAATGGAAACTTTTTAGCCATTATTTTAAAAAATAGACGTTCTGTACTTGCCTTTCATCTTTTTCTAAAACTTCTTTTTTTTTTGAGTTGGAGTCTCACTCCTTCGCCCAGGTTGTTGTGCAGTGTCATGCATGCTCTTGGCCACTCCAGCGCCAGCCTTCTGAACTCCAGTGATCCTTCCACCTCAGCCTTCCACGTAGTTTGAACTACGGATGTGCACTACCACGCCTGACTATTTTTAATTTTATTGTAGAGATGAGGACTCGCCATGTTGCCTGGGCTGGTCTCGAACCCATGGGCTCAGGCAATCCACTTGCCTCGGCCTCTCAAAGTGCTGGGAATACAGGCTCAGTCACAGAGTCCGGCCCTAAAACTTCAATAATGTCGAATGCTATCTCTCTTGATGATGTCTCATACATCCTGTAGGCTTTCTTCATTGTTTTTTTTTTTCTTTTCTATTTTTAAGTAACCTGTCCTGAATTTCACTAGGTGTTTCTTCTGTTGATCAACTCTGCAATTGATACTTTCTGTTGCATTTTAAAATTGTTTCATTATATTATTCAGCTCCAGAATTTCTTTTTTTAAAATGATCTATCTATTGAACTTCTCATTTTGTGTGTGTATTGTTTTTCTGATTTTATTGAGTTGTCTCTGTTCTCTTACATTCCTTAAAGCAATTATTTTTAATTATCTCTCAGACAATATATAGATGCCCATTTATTTGGGGTCAGTTACTGAACAATTATTTCATTCCTTTGGTGCTATCTTGTTTCCGTTTTATTTTCATATTTCTTATTGCCGTCATTGATGTCTGTGCATTTGACAGAGTAGTCACTTCTTCCTGACTCTATGATATCGTTTTGATGGGGAAAGAACTTCACCTACTGATGGGTGTGTGGACCCCAGGTGGGTGAGATGCAGCAATCCTAGCTCCTTTGAGAGTACAGCAGCATAGTTTCCGTGCAGCTCTGTTCGTTGAAATCTGTTGGTGAAGACCATGGGAGTCCTCAACATTCATAGTTGTGGATGTTTACAGTGAAGGCGAGAGCTGTTAGCATCTTTACTCGGGAAAGCTGCTGGAGTTTTCCTGGTCTCTTTTTCCCATGGAAAAAGTTGTGGCCAATAATATCCCTCTTAGTGCCAGGTTCACTTTGTAGGCACACTAATAGTGGCAGTGGCACTAGTTTGTAACACACTAGTTTGGTACCTTTGAAGCAGCCATAAAACCTAAGCCTGAAGTGCAGGCATACATGGAAGAATCATGGCTCTGGGTTGATGGCCCTGGCACCTGGGGCATGTATTCCCCTGCTGCTGTGTTGATAATAATGTGTGAGTCACAGGTTAGATATACACAGAGCTACAACTGGAGTGTAGGGCACAGGTTCTCCCACTTTAGTGAAGGCTTCAGTGTACTAGGCTTGAGAGCTGGTGTAGCTGCTGCAGAACTAGGATCCAGAGTACAGGTGTGTGCAGAAGTGTTGCTGTTCTAAGAACCGGTACAGTGATGTGCCTGCTGCAGCAGTGACTCCAGCATCCAAGGTTTTAATTGTATCATTGAATTCTCTGAAGGATATCTGTTTGTGGTTAACTTTATAATTGGTTTTTGTGCGAGATGAAGGCTAATATCTCATACCCCACCATTCTCCTGGCATCACTTGGGGTTTAAATAATGATTTTATTTGAAATACTTTGAAAAGTACCTAGTAATTAAGTGTTGGCCATTACTAATATTTACATTTGTAGAGTGGTACTGGCTGCCTGAGAACAAGATCTTCCTTATTCTGGCATTTGGGAGGACAAATTACCTGGAATTGACTTTCTGTACACTGTGTCTAAAGCACATACTGCCAGTGATATGTCTTTCTCACATTGACAGAGATCTCCTTCCAAAGACAGGCTAATTAAAAAGAGACCTGCTTACACTTTAGCAGAGAAAACCTATAGTCAATCCAATCCTTCATTTCAAAATAAGAAAATAAATTGTGGGTCCATGGTAACATGAAAGAAGAACAAACATGCAAGCAATAGATAACTCATGAAGACAGAAAAAATACTTTAAAAATACACTGAACTCTTGGTCAGGCTCGGTGGCTCAGCCTGTAATCCCAACACTTTGGGAGGCCGAGGCAAGTGAATTGCCTGAGCCCATGGGTTCGAGACCCACCTGGGCAACTTGGCAAGACCTCGTCTCTACAAGAAATCAAAAACTAGCCAGGTGTGGTAGCGCGGGCCTGTAGTTCCGGCTACTTGGAAGGCTGAGGCAGAAGGATCGCCGGAGCCAAGCAGGTCGAGGCTGCGGTGGCCGGGAGCGTGCCACTGCACTCCAGTCTGAGCGACGGATTGAGACTCAAACTCAAAACAAACAAACAAAAAATACACTAAACTCTTATAGTCTTCATATTTGGAAAGATATTAAAAACACTGACCAATAAAAAAAATAACTTAGAAATTTAGAATATGTTTGATGAAATTAAATAATTGAAAGATTGAAAGAAAAGGTAAAGACATTTCCCAGAATATAGAGCAAAAGAGAAAAATATAAGAGAAAAAAAGAGACAATTATTCAAGGATATCTTCTATCCATAGCTATCTCAGTAAGAGGTGAGAAAATATATGAAAAGAAGCTAACGAATGAGTAATAGACAATTTTCTAAGCCTGAACTGGATAATACAGTTTAGTATGGAATGGTTCACTTCAGCCTGAGTCAGTCAACCAGTCATTGGTCACTGGACACAACCCCTTCAGAGTTCCAAGGAAAAATTATTGTGAAACTAACACTGAACGTTAACCTTTAAATCACAGAGACGTGTGAGTGCCAAATAAATATATTTTCAGAAAAGGGCACACATACTCTGTGTTCTATGAATTTCATAGGAAAACATTTGTAGACATACTGTAGCATAATCACAGAGAAAATAAAAAGGAGGAAGACTGTAACCCAGAACTCCATAGATATAACCCAGGAGGATAAGGAAGGGATGTCCCAGGTGTGAGGGAGTAGAAAGTAGGGGATGAGACATGGCAGGGAACAGTGAGACAGTGGTTTCCAGATTTCAAATACAATACAGAGGCACTAAACACAGACTAAAATCAACTGAAAAAGAAATAAAGGCATATGACTTAAAAGTCTAGGAAAAAAGAAATTTCTTATTTAATCTAGAATTTTTTCACTATACAGAAGTCTTTATTTGTATAAATGTAAGGGCTACAAGTGTAATTGTTTAATATAGATATGTTGAGTAATGGTGAAGTCTGGACTTTTAGTATATCCATCACAAAAGTAATGTACATTGTACCCATTAATTAATTTCTCATCACCCTTACAAGTCTCCAATGTCTATCATTACACAATCTATGTCCATGCATACACATTGTTTAGTACCCACTTATAAGTGAGGATGTAGTATTTTACTTTAAGATAATGAACTTCAGTTCTATCTATGTTGCTGTAAAAGGCATAATTTCATTATTTTTATGACTATTCAGTATTCCAGTGTATATATATCACATTTTCTTTATCTAATCCTCTGTTGATGGACACTTAGATTTATTACATATCTTTGCTATTTTGAATAGTGCTGTGATAAATATACGAATGTAAGTTTATTTTTATATAATAAGTTATTTTCCTCTGAGTAGATACCCAGTATAGAGTGTTGGATTGAATGGCAGTTCTACTTTGAGTTATTTGAGAAATTTTCATATTGTTTTTCATAGAAGTTATACTAATTTACATTCTCACCAACAGTGTATAAATGTTCCTTTTTCTCCACATTATTGCCAACATCTGTTATTTTTTGACTTTTTAATAATAGCTAGTCTGACTGGTAAGATGATATCTCTGTTGTGGTTTTAATATTCAGAAATTTATGTATTAAGTAACATAGATTACCCTTTATCATAATCTATGTTGTATATCAGTGTATGAGCTAGTGTTGTGAGAGGCTGTGTTTGGCTTCCATGATTTTTTTTTTTTTTTTTTTGGCAGTCATTCATTGTGTTTACCCATTTCATGATGGGTAATTTACACAGACAACCTGCCCACATTGTGTTGAGTCTTCAGCAGTTTTTGACCCAAAACAGCCCCACCCTCCCTATTTACCTGTGTGCCCCACCCTCCCTATTTACCTGATCTTGCCCTGAGTGACTTTTTTTCCTTTCAGATGAAAAAATTCCTCAAAAGGAAACATTTTGCAGATGTGGAAGAGGTGAAACAAAACCAGAAAAGTACTAATAAGCATCAAAATTGACAAGTTCTAAAACGATTTTTAGCAATGGAAAAAGCGTCTTGATAGATAATAGGTGTATGGCATCAAATGGAGAATACTTTGAAGGTAACTGAAGTTTAAATATGTAAAAATAAATACACAATTTTTTCTAAATAAACTCCAGGTTTTTGGGGTCCTTCCTAAAGATGATAGGTGTCAGAAGCCGATGCCAACAGTGGAACTCTAAGTATTATAATGAAAAACTGATGTCCATTGCACCTTAACAATAAATAGTGACTAACAATGTAGCCTTCCATTTCAATATGACAAACCTATTAATAAATGTGACAAATTCTAAGGAGAATACTTCTCATTAGCCTGACCTGTTGTCTATTTACTGAAAAGCATATGTGCATTCCCAAAAGTGCACACCTAATATCGCCTTAGCAGACTGAGTTCTGTGCAGCTCATTGAAGCCACTAGAATCTATAGCCAGAAACCAAAGAAATACTGTTAGTTGTTGTTTTAGGTTTGTGCAAAGATTCAAATCTGCAACTGCAACTCATGGGTTAACTGGTATTTCTACTATTATGCAATTTCTACTCTAACTGTTTCTAGGTCTGACTCAACATTATCTAGTGTGAATTAAACGTAATGCAACTTTATGGTTAAAATGTAAATACACTATTAAGATGATCAGTTACTTCAATCCAATCATGCCCCAAATCCAGAAAGAAAATCTTCAAACCAATCAAAAGGGCTTAAATATTTAGTTTTAAGCCTCTATTTTTGACAACTTGTTCAGAAAGAATTATGTAATTATTATTGCTAACTTGTGATTTTCTGAAATTACAGGAGACAAGTATAACAGATAATTGAAACCCAGAATTGGGGTATATATAAACCCAAACTATATCTAATGATCAGTTTCAGCACTCATTTTTATTGAACATTAAGAGAGTATTGTTACAAAACAAAATGGACTAATCCAAAGTCAGAATCTCCATAGATGCAACAATATTATGCACTATGCCAATGTTTAGAATTATATTCCAAAATATTTTATCCTATTGTTTTATCCTAATTATATTCCAAAATATTTTATCCTAATATTTTATCCTATTGAGGAAACTGAGGTAAGATATATTGAGAGTTTGTTTGTTCTCAGTATCTCAAAATTAGTGATGATATCAAGGATTTGAACTTTGAAGCTTGACTTTTTCTCAACTAACTGACATGAGCCTCATACCTGGGACCAACTATATAAAAACATTTCCTTGTCTGTTAAATATACACTAGGATTTTTTTATCTTTCAGCCTTTACCCCTGGAACTGACCATTAGTTAGTCTTGATACTCCTTAGTGGAGTTTTAATGGTGTAAATGTCTTTTAAATAAACAAATGTCCATGACTCTCTATGCAGCTCTTTCAAGCACTGGTGCTATTAATGTTTATAAATGGCCAGATCCAGGTCAAGAACACAAATTTTCTGATTCCTCATCAAATGTTTGTTTTATCATCCAATGATTCATTTCAGCATTTAATAATGATGTTTTCCCCATCAAAAATAGGATGTGCTTCTTCACATATTATTGTTTTCAGTGGTACTTTAAAGAAATTAGGAGTGTGTTCATGTGCATACACATGTGAATATATAGTTATAACCTATACAAGTGTAGTAAATTCTGCTTTGAAAATAAATATAGGCCGGGCTCGGTGTCTCAGCCTGTAATCCCAGCACTTTGGGAGGTGAAGGTGAGTGGATTGCCTGAGTCCACTAGTTTGAGACCCACCCAGGCAACTCGGCGAGACCTTGTCTCTACAATAAATTAAAAATTAGCTGGGCGTGGTAGCACGTGCCTATAGTTCCAGCTACTTGGAAGGCTGAGGCGGAAGGATCGCCGGAGCCCAGCAGGTCGAGGCTGCGGTGGCCGGGAGCGGCCACTGCACTCCACCCTGGGCGACGGAGAGGGACTCCAACTCAAAAAAAAAAAAGAAAGAAAGAAAGAAAGAAAAGAAATACATAACACAGAATCTTTAAAGGAAAAAAAAAGATAGAAATGTACATCTGCCAAAGCTAGTCAAGTTTTAAATTAGAAATCCCTGGTAGGTGTTGTAGGCAGGATGATGGCTCACTGAGGATGTCTACACTCTAATCCTGAAAGCCTGTGAACACATTAGGTTACTTGGAAAAGAAGAATAAGGGTTTGAAGTGGAGTTAGAATTACTAATCAATTGACCTTCATATAAGGAAGGGGTCAGTATAATGACGAGAGTCCTTAAAAAGGGAAGAGAGAATTGGAAAAGACAACTAGAGAGATGGCCAGGTAAGAAGGACTCTGCCTTTGAAGATGGAGTAAGGAGGTCATGAGCCAAGGTATTGAGGTGGACTCTAGTGGTTGAAAAAGGCAAAAAAAAAAAAAAAAAAAAAAAAA
>NW_007196557.1:0-8903 GCF_000164805.1 Carlito syrichta | reverse complement strand
TTAAAATCGGTGGCTCAGCCTGTAATCCCGCGGCTTTGGGAGGCTGAGGTGAGTGGATTGCCTGAGCCCGCGGGTTCAAGACCCACCTGGGCAGCGAGACCTCATCTCTACAATAAATCAAAAAATCATCCGGGTGTGGTAGCGCTCACTTGTAATTCCGGCTACTCGGAAGGCTGAGACGGAAGGATCGCCAGAGCCCAGCAGGTCAAGGCTGCGGTGGCCGGGAGCGGCCACTCAACTCCAGTCTGGTCGACAGAGTGAGACTCCAACTCAAAAAAAAAAAAAAGGTTGTTAACTATAGTCACTCTACAGTACTATAGAAGTCTATAATTTATTCCTTCTCTCTAACTGTATTTTTGTATCCTTTGACCAATCTCTCCCTATATCTTTCTGTCCCCTACACTACCTAGCTTATAATAACCACTCTTCTACTCTCTACATCTCTGAGACCAAATTTCTTAGCTTACTTTTATGAGTGAGAATATGCAGGATTTATCTTTCTGTTCCTAGCTTATTTCTGTTCCTAGCTTATTTCACTTAACATGATGTCTTTCAGGCTCAACCATGTTGCCACAAATGACATCATTTTATTCTCTTTTTAGGGTTGAATAATATTCCGTTGCATATGTATATCACATTTTCCCTATTCATTCAATCTATTGATAGACACTTAGGTTGATTCCATATCATGACTGTTATGAATACTGCTTCACTAATCATAAGGGTGCAGGTATTTCTTCAATGTACTGATTTCTCTTACTCTGCGAATATATCCAGTAGTTGGATTGCTGGATCATATGGCAATTCTATTTGAACATTTTTTTAGGAACTATCATACTGTTTTTCATAATGGCTGAGCTAGTTTACATTCCACCAACAGTGTATATGAGATCCCTTCTCTTCATCCTCACCAGCATTTGTTATACTAGAGTCAGATGTGATCCTGTGTGGTTTTCATTTGTATTTACCCATGAACAGTTAATGCTGAGCATTTTAATCATATCTTCGTTGGTCATTTTTGTGCCTTTTTTTGAGAAAAGTTGATCCAGATAGTTTGCCATTTTTTTAAATTGTGGAGTTTAGTTCCTTGAATATTCTGGATATTTATCCATTCTCAGTGTAGTTGCTTGCATATATTTTCTCCTATTCTGTGTATTGTCTTTTTGCTCTGTTGATTGTTTTCTTTGCTATGCTGAAGCTCTTTAGTTTGATATAATCCCATTGATCTATATTTGCTTTTGTTCTCAGATCAATGTTCTGAAATGCTTCCTCTGTTTTCTCCTAGTGGTTTTATAGTTTGGGATTTTATGTTTAAGTTTTTTTAAAATCTATTTTCTGTTGATTTTTGTGTAAGATGAGAGATGAGTCTAGTTTCATTCTTCTGTGTATAGATATTGTTTCACAACACTATTTATTGAGGAGACTGTCCTTTCCCCCAATGAATGTTCTTGATGCCTTTGTAAAAATTAATCTAGCTGTAAATATATGACTCTATTTCTGGGTTCTCTACTCTGTTCTATTTGTCTATGTGTTTGTTTTTTTCTACCAATACCATACTGTTTATGTTACTATAGCTTTGTAGTATTTTTTGAAATCTGGTAGTGTGATACCTTCTTCTTGGTTCCCTTTACTCAGGATTGCTTTGTGCTATTCAGGTTTTTGTGGTTCCATACAAATTTTAGGTGAAGAACATCATTCATACATGGATGTGTTTTATTTGTTTATCTTGCTTAATTGCTCTGGTTAGGACTTCCAACAATATATTGAACAAAAGTGGTGAGAGTGAAAATTCATGAAGTGTTCTAGTTCTGAGAGGAAAGCTTTCAGTTTTTCTCCATCAGTATGTTAGCTGTAGATTTGTCATATATAGCTTTTATTTTGTTGAGGTACCTTTCCTCTATGTTGAGAAATTCTTTATTATGAAAGGATGTTGAATTTTATCAAATGATCTTGCATCAATTGAGATGATATATGATTTTTTATTTCTTTCTGTTAATATAATCTATCACATTCATTGATTTGTGAATGTTGGACCATCCCTACATTCATTCCTGGTATAAATTCCACTTGATCATGTTGTATAATCCTTAGGACGTGCTGTTGGATTAAGTTTGGTAGTATATTCTTGAGGATTTTGCATCTGTGTTCATTAGGAATATTGGACTGTAGTTTTTGTTGTTGTATCCTTATCTGGCTTTGGTATAAGTGTCATGCTGGTCTCATAGAATAAGTTTGGGAGAACTCCCTCTCCATCACATTTTGAAAAGAATTGGTATTAATTTTTTTTTTAAGTTTGATAGAATTCAGCCATGAGGCCGTCTAGTCATGGGGTTTTCTTTGTTAGCAGACTTTTTTTATTGTTGATTGAATCTCATTACTTGTTACTGGTCTGTTCAGGTTAAATTTCTTCTTGAGTCAATCTTGATAGCTTGCATGTATTCAGAAAGTTATTTACTACCTCCAAGTTTTCCAGTCTGTTGGCATATATGTGTTCATAGTAATCTCTAATGCTTTTGTGTATTTCTATGATATCAGTTGTGTTAATAACATCTCCTTTTTTGTTATTGATTTTATTTGCTTGGGTCTTCTTTCTCTTTTTTATTTCCTTAGTCAAGCTAATGGATTGTTAATTTTGTTTATCTTCTCAAAAACGAATTTTCATTTTGTTGATATTTATATTGTTCTTAAAAATCTTCATTTTTAAATTTCTGCTCTTGGTTATGTCTTTTCTTCTAAACACTGAATTTGGTTTGTTTTTATTTTACTGATTCCTTGTGGAACATAATGATGTTATCTTCCTACTTTTTTGGTATGGGCATTTATTGCAATGAATTTGCTTCTTAATACTGCTTTTTCTGTGTTGCATAGGTTTTGGTATGTTGTGTTTCTATTTTCATTTGTTTTAGATTTTTAAACTACATTTTAAAATGTCCTCTTTTGACTGGGCTTGGTGGCTCAACCTGTAATCCCAGCACTTTGGGAGGCTGAGGCGAGTGGATTGCCTGAGCCCGCAGGTTCGAGACCCACTTGGGCAACTTGGTGAGACCTTGTCTCTACAATAAAAATAAAAAATTAGCCAGGTGTGGTAGCACGCGCCTGTAGTTCTAGCTACTTGGAAGGCTGAGGCAGAAGGATCGCCGGAGTCCAGCAGGTTGAGGCTGCGGTGGCTGGTAGCATGCCACTGCATTCCAGTCTGGGTGACAGAGTGAGATTCCAACTCAAAAAAAAATGTCCATTTTAATTTTTTCCTTAACCTATTGGTAATTTAGGAGCATTTTGTTTAATTTCCATGTATTTATACAGTTTTCAATGTCCCTATTTTATTGATATCTAGTTTTATTCCCTTGTGGTCAGAAAATAAACTTGATATGATTTCAGTATTTTAAAATGTTTTGAGAATTGTTTTGTGACCTGACATATGGTCAGTCCTAGAGAATGTTTCATATGCTGATGAAAAGAATGTGTAGTCTGCAGCTGTTGGGCAAAATGTTCTGTAAATGTCTTTTAGGTCCTCAATGCTCAGAGTAAAGTATTGAAGGCCCTAGCTCTTATAGTTTTGGTGTCTCTCTCTCTCCCTTAAACTAGTAATATTTGCTTTATGAATCTGGATGTGCTGGTGCTGAGTACATATATATTTATAACTGTTATATCCTTTAGCTTAATTTATCCCTTTATTATTATATGTCCTTCTTATAAAGATATTTTTAATGTAACTATAGCTACTTCTGCCCACTTTTGTTATCCATATGCTTGAAATATATTTTTCCATTCCTTAACTTTTACTCTATTTGTGTCTTTATAGATGAAGTTAGTGTCTTTTAGGCCACATATAGTTGGGTCTTGCTTTTTCATCTGTTCAACCAGTGTGTAGTTACAATTGTGAAATTTATTAATTTATTTATTGGTATTATTAGTGATAGCTGGGAACTTACTCCTGTTATTTTATTAATTGTTTTCTGGTTGTTTTGTGCATTCTTAATTCTGTTCTTCCTCACTTATTGTTTATGTTTGCAATTTGGTGGTTTTCTGTAGGGATAAGAAAGTTTGATTCCTTTATCTCTCCCTTTTGTGTATTTGTTCTACCTTATTTTATAATTTTATGGGTTTTCATGATGGTAGTTATTATCTTTTCTCTTTCAGATATAAGACTCTTAAGTGTTTTTTGTCAGACTGATCTCGTGGTGCTGAATTCCCTTAGTTTTTGCTTATGTGGGAAAAACTTTATTTCTCCCTAACTTCTAAAGAATAGCTTTAGGTAAAATATTCTTGGTAAACAGACTTTTTTTTAGCACTTTGAATACATCATTACATTCTTTCCTATAGGATTTCTATTAAGAATCTACCTTTGTCTAATGGGAATTCCTTTTCATATGACTTGATATTTAGCTCTTGTTATTTTTTAAATTCTCCCTTTATCTTTGACTTTTGACAATTTGACTATAATGTGCCCTGAAGAGGACCTGTTTGGAGAAATCTATTTAAGAAGTTTTGAGTTTTTTAGATCAGGAAGTCTATCTCTCTCTCTCGATACTTAGGAAGTTCTCAGCCATTATTTTATTAGCTATGTTTTATATGCCATTTCCCTTCTATTATCATTCTATAATGCTCATATGTCATTAAGAAAATTAAGGGTATCCTATAAGTTTTGTAGGCTCTCTTCATTTTTTAGTTCTCATTCTCTCTCTCTCTCTCTCTCTTTCATTTCTGAATCTCTATCTTCAAATTCTTCCTTCTTTTTGGTCAGTCTGTTGTTGAAGCTGTCAACTGTATTTTGTATTTCATTCATTCAGTTATTCAGCTCTAACATATGTGTTTGGTTCATTTTTATAATATCTCACTTTATGGCACTTTTCATTTAGATCATAAATTATTTTCCTGATTTTGTTGAATTCTCATTTTACACTGAATATCCTTAAGGATGAACATTTTACATTTCTAGCATGCTATATATTTCCTTTTGTTCATATTCTGTGATTGGAGGATTACTGTGTTCCTTTGGAGGTGTGTGTTTCCTTGCTTTTTCATGTTTCTTGTGTCCTACATTAATATATCTATGCATCTGATGAAACAGTTGCCTTTTCCAATTTTATAGGGTAGATTTTGTAGAGGAAGATTTACTTCTATAGATGGATCCTGGGTTGTTGGTTAAGTGAGATGCATTGACTTTGCTTCTGGGTGGAAACAGCAGCATAGTAAAATTTCTACAGGTACAAATATACATTAGCAATGTTTATGAGTTTCTCAGTGGCCCAGGCTATGCGAGTTTGTGGTGGTGGTAGTACAGCTTTGCTAGGGATGGGCTTAGTAGAGTGTTTCTTGGACAGGTGGTGTACAAATGCACATTATGGACAAGTTAGCTCAAGAATTGGCTCATTAGCGTGTGGCTACTGAGCAGTTATTCCAGCCAGTCACAAGTCAAGCAGCTAAGCTGGCATGCAGGAGATTTTGCCATGCTGTTTCTCTGGCCAGGGGAGCAGGTGTATTCCTGCTTGACCAGCTCAGAGGTGAGTCCACTAGGGGTGGGTTTACCAGACAGTTTACCTGGCCAGAGATGCAAGCATGTAGATGCTTAACCTGCTTAGGGTCCTGTGTACTGGGACCACATCTGCTGGCTGTTTCTCTGTCCAGGGGTGTGGGTGCACAGCAGTTCAACAGGCCCAGGCAAGACCTCCCATTATGCAAGACCAAAGTCATGGCTATGTCTGGGCCCAGCCTCTGAGACCCTGGGGTTATGGTGTTATAGCCACCTGTGTCAGCTTAGTGAAATAATGGTGGAGACCCAGGGCCAGAGAGGTGCAGTAACTACTGACCCCAGTGACTGTGATTTCAAGATCAAGCCATGCCCAGCAGTTTGGGTCACAAAGAGATGGGAGTGGGGTAAAGGGAGGAGTGCACAACTTACCCTAACCTGGAGCAATAAAGCTTCTGGAATTTCAGGTAATTGCTCAAACTGGGCTTAGGGTTTCCAAGAACTGTAGGATTCTCCTACAGTAAGGACTGCAAGTGTCTGCAGTGGCAGTGGGACTTGTGGAGGTCTTCTGGTTACCTTTTCCCCACAAGTGGAAGTTTCTCCTGACTCCAATCTGATCCTAGTGGGGAAAGTGAAGTAATAGAAGCAGGGTGCATCATTACCCTCTCTCAGCTGCCATCCTGGGCTTCTGAGCATGACAGGAACCATATTACTCCCTTGTTGCACTCCAGTGCTCTCCCTCTGACATTCGGTTGAATTTAAGTTGTTTTTCGTTGCTTTGGACCTTTCTTGTGAGGGAGACAAGTGCCAGGTGCCTCTAGCCAGTCATCTTGCTGATGTCATTTATTTTGCAGCAGCAGTACAAACTAACAGGATTCTTTTAAATGCAGCCTAACATTTTTGACCTAAATAGGAGACACCCCATCAAAATTAAACCTCACTGAAAATTTCTGTTTATCAATTTGATTTTTGCTTTGTAATAATTCAAGACCTTAAAGTCTTAGACATTCTCACTTTAGTTTTTTTTTATTATACATATTCTTAAACAATGGAGAAGGAAGGGAGAAAAATAGTTGGGTGTGTAGTGTTTAACCAATTTTCACCAAATGTGTGTCACTTTAAATAGTTATTGTATTTACAGTTCAGCTAATGTGATATGAAACTTCAGTAATTTGTATTTTCTGTTGCATATGAAATTTGACTATCTATAGCATCAGACTCCACAATATGAAAGCAGTTGCTTATAATTTCTCATGTGTTCTGACTGTCTTCCTTCGTAACAACTGGCTATTATAAAAAAAGATGAAAATGATTCTTTGTTTTATAAAATTCCTATTTTCTTTCTTTATAACAAGTACTCAAACATCTTCCTTTTACAAAATTTAATGCACAGTATTACATTATTATATTTCTATTTTTTTAATTGTGCATACTTAGCAGTTGAAGTGTTTTGAGTAGCCTCCAATAACTAGTTTTATTTATACATTATATGCTTACACATATCTATTAAGATATTATATTCATTGTGAATCATGCCAGAAGGAACACTTCTTAATGAGATTAAAAACAAATATAAATAGGCTATAGAGAAGCAGAAGTAAAACATTGCTATAGACTAAATCTGTCTCCCCAAAATTCACATGACAACACTTAACCCCAATATGGTATCTGGCTTTGGAATTGGGGCCTTAGGTCATAAGGGTAGAGTCCTCATAATGGGATTAGTTCCTTTATAAAGAAACCCAGAAAATTCCCTCCAGAATCTTCTGCCACTTTGATCTTGGAATTCCCAGCCTCCAGAACTATGAATAATACATTTTTGTTATTTGTAGCTGCCCAATTTATGGTATTTTGTTATAGCAGTTTAAACTAACTCAACAGTATCAAACTTGTTAGAATTTATAAACAAAAAATCAGCACAGCATGGTAGCGCATGCCTGTAATTCCGGCTACTTGGAAGGCTGAGGTGGAAGGATTGCTGGAGCCCAGCAGGTCGAGGCTGCGGTGGCCGGGAGCGGCCACTGCACTCCAGTCTGGACGACAGAGTGAGACTCCAACTCAAAAAAAAAAAAAAAAAAAAGGTAACTTAGGTTTTAATCCCATTTCCCCCATTACCATTATCTGTTTTTTTTTTGTTGTTGTTTTTTTATTAATCAATATTTTTTATTATGCTTTTGTGGGGTACAGTTAAGTGTTAGTTGTACAGTTACGTTTCATTCAGGCACCCTGTTGATAAGAGGTGTTCCCCCTTCCTCAGACAGATATTTGCTACTGTTAATCCGATCCCCCTTCCCCCCCATAGTTTCCCAGTACCGTCAGTCATTTTCTTATAGTATTACATTGGATGTTCAAGGTCCATTATATGAGTGAGAACATGTGATACTCGGATTTTTGTTTCTGTGAGAGGTCACTGAGTATTATAGACTCTAGTTCCATCCAGGTTGCTGTGAAATTCATGATTTTGTTCTTTTTATGGCTGTGTAGTATTCCATCGTGTATATGTAAAAACACATTTTTTTAATCCAGTCCTCTTTTGATGGACAGCATGGTTGTTTCCAGGTTCTTGCTATTGTGAACAACACTGCGATAAACATACATGTGCAGGTATCTTTTTTATAGATTGATTTGTGTTCTTCAGGGTATATTCCCAGTAGGGGAATTGCGGGGTTATATGGAAGGTCAATTTTTAGAGCTTTTAGGAATCGCCACACTGCTTTCCACAGAGGTTGCACCAGTTTACACTCCCACCAACAGTGTAGAAGTGTTCGCTTTTCACCACACCCTCTCCAGCAGCTGCTATTTTTTGAGTTGTTGATAATTGCCATTCTGACTGGAGTTAGGTGGTATCTCAGTGTGGTTTTGATTTGCATCTCCCTGATGATTAGTGAGGTTGAGCATTTCTTCATGTGTTTGTTGGCTGCTCGGATATCTTCTTTTGTGAAGTGTCTGTTCATATCTTTTGCCCATTTTATAATGGGGTTGTTTGTTTTCTTCTTTTCAGTCTGTTTCAGTTCCTTGTAGATCCAGGATGTTAAGCCTTTGTCAGACCTAGAGTTGGCAAATACTTTTTCCCAGTCTGTAGGCTGTCTCCCTGCTCTCTTGATAGTTTCTTTGGCTTTGCAGAAGCTTGTCAGTTTAATAAGGTCCCATTTGTCTATCTTCTCTCTTATGACCTGTGGGTTTCGGGTTTTGTACAGGAATTGGATGCCAGTTCCGATTTCCATGAGAGTATTTCCTTCCTTTTCTAAGGTTCTTGTGGTTTGAGGTTTTACATTTAGGTCTCTGATCCATTTGGAGTTAAACTTTGTGCATGGGGATAGATAGGGGTCCTGTTTCAATCTTCTGCATGTGGTCAGCCAGTTTACTCAGCACCATTTACTGAATAGGTTCTCCTCTCCCCAGTGGTAGGTGGTGGGGGCTTTGTCGAAGATGA
>NW_007196556.1:0-804 GCF_000164805.1 Carlito syrichta | reverse complement strand
GTATATGTACACATTTTTTTAATCCAGTCCTCTTTTGATGGACAGCATGGTTGTTTACAGGTTCTTGCTATTGTGAACAATGCTGCGATAAACATACGTGTGCAGGTATCTTTTTTATAGAGTGATTTGTGTTCTTCAGGGTATATTCCCAGTAGGGGGATTGCAGGGTCATATGGAAGGTCAATTTTTAGAGCTTTTAGGAATCGCCACACTGCTTTCCACAGAGGTTGCACTAGTTTACACTCCCACCAACAGTGTAGAAGTGTTCCCTTTTCACCACACCCTCTCCAGCAGCTGTTATTTTTTGAGTTGTTGATAATTGCCATTCTGACTGGAGTTAGGTGGTATCTCAGTGTGGTTTTGATTTGCATCTCCCTGATGATTAGTGAGGTTGAGCATTTCTTCATGTGTTTGTTGGCTGCTCGAATGTCTTCTTTTGTGAAGTGTCTGTTCATGTCTTTTGCCCATTTTATAATGGGGTTGTTTGTTTTCTTCTTTTCAGTACGCTTCAGTTCCTTGTAGATCCAGGATGTTAAGCCTTTGTCAGACCTAGAGTTGGCAAAGACTTTTTCCCAGTCTGTAGGCTGTCTCCCTGCTCTCTTGATGGTTTCTTTGGCTTTGCAGAAGCTTGTCAGTTTAATAAGGTCCCATTTGTCTATCTTCTCTCTTAAGTCCTGTGGGTTTCGGGTTTTGTACAGAAATTGGATGCCACTTCCGATTTCCATGAGAGTATTTCCTTCCTTTTCTAAGGTTCTTATGGTTTGAGGTTTTACATTTAGGTCTCTGATCCATTTGGAGTTAACG
>NW_007196555.1:0-744 GCF_000164805.1 Carlito syrichta | reverse complement strand
TTCAAGGTCCATTATATGAGTGAGAACATGTGATACTCGGATCTTTGTTTCTGTGAGAAGTCACTCAGTATTATAGACTCTAGTTCCATCCAGGTTGCTGCGAAATTCATGATTTGTTCTTTTTTATGGCTGTGTAGTATTCCATCGTGTATATGTGCCACATTTTTTTAATCCAGTCCTCTTTTGATGGGTAGCATGGTTGTTTCCAGGTCCTTGCTATTGTGAACAATGCTGCGATAAACATACGTGTGCAGGTATCTTTTTTATAGAGTGATTTGAGTTCTTCAGGATATATTCCCAGTAGGGGGATTGCAGGGTCATATGGGAGGTTGATATTTAGAGCTTTTAGGAATCGCCACACTGCTTTCCACAGAGGTTGCATTAGTTTGCACTCTCACCAACAGTGTAGAAGTGTTCCCTTTTCGCCACACCCTCTCCAGCAGCTGTTACTTTTTGAGTTGTTGATAATTGCCATTCTGACTGGAGTTAGGTGGTATCTCAGTGTGGTTTTGATTTGCATCTCCCTGATGATTAGTGAGGTTGAACCTTTCTTCATGTGTTTGTTGGCTGCTCGGATGTCCTCTTTTGTGAAGTGTCTGTTCATATCTTTTGCCCATTTTATAATGGGGTTGTTTGTTTTTTTCTTTTCAGCGTGTTTTAGTTCCTTGTAGATCCAGGATGTTAAGCCTTTGTCAGACCTAGTGTTGGCAAATATTTTTTCCCAGTCTGTAGGCTGTCTCCCTG
>NW_007196554.1:0-1997 GCF_000164805.1 Carlito syrichta | reverse complement strand
GACCAGCAGTGACTATATATCAGGACCAGATTATGGGACTTCTCTTCCCAGTGGACATCAATCACCTTGTCACCTGCTGCCTCAATGATCTTGTTTACTGTGCATCATTTTGATGTGCCCAGAGGAACTACAAATCACTCTCCCAGATGCTAAATGATTCTCCTGGTAAATGCATTAGGCTTACTAAGCAAGAGTGTAAAGTCACCATTTGAGGATTGTCATTTCCCCAGGCTGAACTACATCATAAAGTAAACTTTGGGATCTAGAAAAGTGATCCGAAGTTACTTTTCACTCAGCTGATGTTACCATGGGACTTGATCTAACTCAACCATTGCAGGCATCACTCAGGATTGTAACAGACATGGCTGGCTAAGAACTCTACTGTTCATTTTACAATTGCTTGCCACAGTTTGAAAATCTAAATGACTCCAAAAAGTTTACTGCTATTTATTTCATGTATTACATAGAAGGTATTAAGGTAACAAAAAATAGACAATATAGAAAATACTAACTTATGTACCTAACCCTGAACTGTGACCTCACATCTTCAAAGTAAAAAAAAATTTTATAGATATTAAAGTTAAAAAAATAGCAGGGCACAGTGGCTCATGCCTGTAACCCAGCACTCTGGGAGGTGGAGGCAAGAGGATTGCCTGAGCTGAGGGGTTCGAGATCAGCCTGGGCAACGTGGCAAGACCTCGTCTCTATAATAAATTTTTTTGCACAGGGGGTATTGCCAATGTGATGGTATTTGGACATGAGGCCTTGACAGGTAATTAGGGTTATATTAGGTCATGAGGATGGGACCCTCATGATAGCTTTAATGACCTTAGAAGAAAAAAAGAGACAGATAGGCATGGTGGCACACACCTGTAGTTCCAGCTACCTGGAAAGCTGAGGCAGAAGGATCCCCTGAGCCCAGCAGATCAAGGCTATGGTGGCCGTGAGTGTGCCACTGCACTCCAGCCTGGGCAATCCGAGACTCCAGCTCAAAAAATAAAATGAAATAAATAAAGTAACAAGCAGTAGATATCCACAGGCTTAATTATAGTGTCAATAATTGTGAACACGTGTGTGTGCTTATAGATACACACATTACCATGCTTTTCCCCTTCCTTGTGCTTACAGATATAACATAACTCTGTTTTATTAAACATAAAAATATATTGTTCAGGCTCACTTTCTATGAATGGCATTCTACTATATGTGTTCTTATCAAATGTGGACTTTTATCCTCAAAAATATTTTTTGTGGAATTAAGGAAGCTTAAGTTTGTAGTGGTAGTTCATTCATTTCTTGTGCCATTGTTTTCTGTTTCATTACTATACCATAATTTTTCACTCATTCTCAAGTTGATAAACATTGGGTTGTTTTCATTTATTTTTTATGACTCTGAGTAACACAGTAAACAGATATCTATATGAACAACAGAATATAGTACTTTCTGTTTTTCTAGGGTACATAAAGGGCAGAATTTCTGGCATTAATGTATAAGTTCCAAAATTCATGTGTTGAAGCCCTAACCCCCAATGTGATGGTATTTGTACATGAGGTCTTGACAGGTAATTAGGGTCATATTAGGTCATGAGGATGGGACCCTCATGATAGCTTTAATGACCCTAGAAGAAAAAAAGAGACAGACAGGGGAAGAGAGAGAACTCCTTCAATTCTCTAGTGCACCAAGGAAAGACTATGTGAGGTCGTAGAGAAAAGGGAGCTCTCTGCAAGCCAGGAAGAGAGCACTCACCCAAAACTGAATTGGTCAGCACCTTGATCTTGGACTTTCCAACTTCCAGAACTGTGGGAAAATTCATTTCTGTTTTAGCCAATAAGTCTGTGGTATTTTGTTATGGAAGGCTGAGCAAACTAAGGTAGTATATGTGCCTTTAATTTGATTTCCAAAGTGGATAGGTACCTAACCAATAACAGCACTTAGATATTTTTGTGCTCCACATACTTATCAGTAGTAGTATTGCTGACTTCCTGTTATATGGCAA
>NW_007196553.1:0-1274 GCF_000164805.1 Carlito syrichta | reverse complement strand
AACTAATGTTAGAAGTATGGTTGGTACTCATCAAAATGATATGAAGAAATGCTGTGTAACTAGTAGATAACTTATTTCAGAGAAACAAGTTATTGGTCATTGAAAGTCAATAATATTCTAGTATGAAACAATCAGAAATGGGATGGCTCATCCCATTTAAGGTATTCTTGAGGGAATTCAATTTAGTTCCTTAGGCATATATTTTAACATAGACTTTCAAAGCTCCTCAGTTACTCTGAGGATCTTTGCTGTTCAGAAGACCCACAGCTTGATGCCACCTAATTATTGAAGATGATACATTTTTTTCCCCTTCTGAATCAGTTTTTCTTGAATGGCAAAATAAGTGAATAATGGAGCATAGTCAAGATTATGATCAACCACCACTTTTTAATCTTTAAAAACTGTAGCTATTTGGGTTTTTTGTTTCTGTTTTTTTGAGTTGGAGTCTGACTCCACAGCCACTGCAGCTTCAACCTGCTGGGCTCAGGTGATCCTTCCGCCTCAGTCTTCCAAGTAACTGGAACTGTAGGCACGTGACACCATGCTCAGCTAATTTTCTGATTTATTGTAAAGGTGAGGTTTCGCCAAGTTGTCCAGACTGGTTCAAACCCATGTATTCAGGCAGTTCTCTCACCTCAGCCTCCCAAAGTGCTGGGATTATAGACTTGAGCCTTTGCCCAGCCAGTAGCTATTTGTTAAACTGATGGCATATGAAGGCAAAAAGTCTGGTGGTTTCTAAAGTAATAGACCTTTGAAAATTAAAAAATGTGAAATTTATTGATGACATAGGGAGCAAAGAGCTGAATTCTTTTGTCTAATGCTTATCAAAAATGAAACTTTGTACTCTACTGGAGTTCTGGTAATGTACCAGATGAAACTAGTCGTGTGCCAAATGATTTTGTTAATTTTTCAAATAGCCTAGGAATAATCATCAGATCATTTTGAATGAAAAAGCCACATACAATTGTAGTGATAATTTTATTAGAGCATAACAAAAGGATGGTTTTATTCTGCTTCACATTTCAGAAGTTAATTTTCTCAAGTTATAGGACATTTTACTTCACTTTTTCATGAAGAGATTAAAAAAAAAAAATGCTGCCCACCTCTTGGTAGCAGTGATGGCCCTGTCTAAAATAGATTTTTGTTTATTTGCTTTTCAGTAATCAGTGAGCTGAAAAAGCTTGATAGTGGTTCTGGGTAGGTGATTCTACTCCTGATCACTGTTTAATGTCCCTTTCGTAGGTGTTCCAGAGCTGAACATTCTATAATTACCA
>NW_007196552.1:0-873 GCF_000164805.1 Carlito syrichta | reverse complement strand
TTAAAACCTGCACTTACCATAACCACTTGCACTTACCTAACCATTCATACTAGTATATGTCAAATGGTATGTAAAATATGACATACAATAGTACATGTCAAATATGACATACAATAGTATATGTCAAAGATGACACAATAAATAGTATATGTCAAAGATGACACAATAAATAGTATATGTCAAATATGACATACAAATATGTCAAATCCATATTTTTTTTACATAACCTGAATTATACTTAAAACCTGCACTTACCATAACCACCTGCACTTACCTAACCATTCATACTAGTATATGTCAAATGGTAAAACTGAAAATTATACTTACCTTAGTTTATAATTGCCTTTAAATTTTGAAATGTATATATTTAAAATATAATTATCATACTGTAATATAATTATATACCTGTTAACTGTAAAATTCAAATTCTCTAGTAATAAAAATTTTTAGCTTTTATGATCAGATGTTGATATAGTTGATCAGCTTATACATATTACTTAAGAGTTTGAAATGACTTTTCACTTAAAATTTGACCATATTTTATGGACTGTATAATGATGTGATAGTCTTCATTTTCTTCTAGTGTCATTATTAATTTCTGAAGCTTTTGTGGGTCTATGAGAACACTTTTAACATTCTGTAAATAATTAGGTTTATCTACTTAAGAACTGTTTATTGAACAATAATCTCTGTCAGGTGCATTAATTAAATTTTGACTTTCATACATCTTCATAAGAAGTAGTTTTTCAAAATGGAATATAAGCACATATATGAAATATTTTTACTTTTAAAATAATTATTACTCCTTTAGTATTTAAATTCTAAAAGGCAATATATAGTCATTCCTGTGAAAAGTTAAATATTAATTCAATC
>NW_007196551.1:0-2181 GCF_000164805.1 Carlito syrichta | reverse complement strand
AAGAGTTACATGGTGGTGCTCTTGTACTTGATATATATCTCTGTGTAGCAAAGTTGAAATAAAAAATTAAAGATAGCTGAATGTCACTAATATAAACACAGAAATGTAGTTAGAATGGAGCCAAATGCTATGGAGACAGAGATCAGTAAAAGAGTAAGAAATATTCTTGAAAAGATGTGTACTTTCTGCTATTCTTGATAATGTGATTCAATCATGGATTTCTAAAATAAAAAATATGCCTCTTTGAAATGATGATAATTTTCACCTACCTAGAACATAGTTACTTGGAGATCTGGGGACTAATGAAACTCAGGTGTTGTGATATTCACAATACATAGGTTCTTGGTGACTTCCACTTTCCAGATTGATCTTGATTTTTTAAAATGTGTAAATAAAACAAGCAAGTGAATAAATATTTAAAGAAAGTTTTCCCCATCTTAATCTTTTTAAACTTTTGAAGCAATTGCCTTTCTTTCTCCACTTGGCACCTGATGACATTATATCTCAGGTCTTTCTGATGAAGAGATACATGTGCTTTTAAAGAATGAAGCATTCAGTGGTATATTAAAAATGCCTTAATATTTTTCTTTTTCCTTCAGTACTTGATTAAATCCACAGGTTGAAGCAAGGAGAAATGAGTGAATTCATTCATTCTAGAATTAGTTAATTAGCAGTGTCTGCTACTTTCTGATAAAAAATACCAATTTGACCTCACTCTCTCTGATAAAGAGGTAAAAGATTGACAGGACAGAAAAGCCCTGGTTGCTTATTTAGACAGAGTGATGCAGTAGTCTCTCTTTTTATTGTTGTTGTTGTTGTTATGTTAACTACTCTCCTTATCACCATGCTAGGATCTGTGATTGGTGATTAGCCTCTGAGATACAATGATAGGAAAAATGGCCAATTGCTCACCACTCAAGGAATTTGCAGTGAAGTAAGGGGGAAAGCCTATAATTAAATGATCACAGCAATATTCCAATATTATGACTGAGATATGTGTTATTAATGAGAAGTACATGCTGTTACAAATTTTACTTTAGGAATGATCACTAAGGGAAATCAAGGCAGTTGTGGGTCCAGGGGATATTTGAGACAAGAGTGGTAATTTACTAGGTTTGCCTGGTTTAAGATTATGTGTATTCCTACTGTGGTGAACATTAGCTTAAAGACCCTGTCATGGGAAGGAGAATGTTTGTACAAGAAATGGAAAAATTATGAGAATGTTGTGAAACAAAGACTGAAGAAGAAGGTAAGAGCCAGATTATCAACATTTATGTCAAATGCACCATTGCTACAATGCCTGAGGTAATGTCTGTCTATGCATTTGGCAAACATACAGTTCTCCATAAACGTTTGGTATTTTTACAATGCTAATCCAGGAAGGTTAGCTTTATTGCAGCAAGTGGAGTGGGATTGAAATGTAGAAACACAGAAATTAATTTTGAGTAATCTATGAGGCTGCGCCTGGGACACACAAACGCACACACATATACACGCATGCATAGATATATGCATACACATATATGTATATAAATACAAAGAGGGACCAAAAAAACGGAATTTCTTAAGATATATGCATACACATATATGTATATAAATACAAAGAGGGACCAAAAAAACGGAATTTCTTAATTTAAAAAGCACTGTATTTATTCTTGTCTCTTTCATCTTCAGTCAGCCTCAAAGTACTGTTCGTTTGATGCACTCCTATTGACACTCTTCTTCCACTGCTCAAAACAGTTTTTGAATGCGTCAATTTTGATGCTTTTTAGCACTTCTGCTGTTTTTTGTTTGTTTGTTTGTTTTACCTTTTCTACATCGTCAAAACGTTTCCCTTTGAGGGCTTTTTTCATCCCAGGAAACAAACAAACGAAAAAAATGTCACTCAAGGTGAGTTCAAGTGAACAGGGAGGATGGGGCATCAGAGTCAGGTTGGTTTTGGTCAAAAACTGTTGAACACTCAGCATGGTGTGGACAGACGCACCCATAAATCACCCAACATGAGATGGGCCAACTCATTGAAAGAATCTCAAAAAAAAAAAAAAATTCACTGAAGTTAAATGCAGACTCTCTCACAAGGCTAGCTGGTACACTGATGCCAACTGATGCCAATTGATGCTGATGGCTTCCTAGAACATTTACCAGCAGGGGAGGCCTGTACTACAAGGGTACACTCCCCCA
>NW_007196550.1:0-311 GCF_000164805.1 Carlito syrichta | reverse complement strand
TTTTTATCAATATTTTTTATGATATTGTGGGGTACAGTTAAGGGTTAGGTATACAAATATGCTTCGTTCAGGCACCCTTGTTGATAAGACGTGTCTCCCCGTCCCCAGACAGATATTTACTACTGTTAATCCCATCTCCCTTCCCCTCCACCCCATAGTTTCCCACCACTGTCAGTCATACTCTTATAGTATTACGTTGGATGTTCAAGGTCCACTATATGAGTGAGAACATGTGATACTCGGATCTTTGTATCTGTGAGAGGTCACTCAGTATTACAGACTCTAGTTCCATCCAGGCTGCTGCAAAATTC
>NW_007196549.1:0-926 GCF_000164805.1 Carlito syrichta | reverse complement strand
TCTAGACAGCGAGAGTGGCGCTGGGACCCAACAGAGGACTTCAGCCAGAAATGGAACCAGCGTCTCTGAGGGGCGGGTGCCCAGAGCCTCCCTGTGTGACCGGCGGCTTGATGCCGGGTGCCCGGGCTGGAGACAATGCAGCCGGGGAGGGATCTGGAGGGGGCTGGGACCGGAGACTTCCACACACGAGTAGAACGGCAGCAGTGGGGCGGGGGCGCAATATCTGGCCTTGCGTGGGACTGAAGTTCCCGGGCCTGCCCCCAGCGCGGTTGGTGGTGGGCTGGGGGATGGGGGTAGCGAAGTGATAGCCTTTTTGGGGAACTCACGTTCAGAGAATCTCACAAGTTCACCTATGCCGTCGCCATCTTGCCCCGTCTCTGATGAAGTTTTTTTAAGGCTATTTTTACACTGCTTTACTCTTCTGCTTCATTAATTGCTACTGCTGATTTCTCAGATAATTTTAATTAGAGCTCTTTTCCTCTGCTTGTCCCCCTAGGCTGTTTCAGCAAAGAGCGCAATTTAAGAAATACAGCAAATAAGTAAAATTTGTCTATCTTATGACTCTTCTACAAATTTATGAATAACTAAGTGAATATTAGCATATGTTAAAGAACAACAAAAATGGTTAAGTATATACAGAGCTACTGAGGGACAGACAGGATGTTAGAAGAAGCTCAATGCTGAAGCTGGCCTTTCTACCGAGGCATCCAACTGCCTGAGCAGTTGGAATACTGAAGTTTATCAAAGGAAAAAAGCTAGCTCTTTGTACTATTTTCAAAACATCTGAAAACTAAAAAGCAATTTATGTTTCTGAAACACCTTATAAAGAAGTGCATACATTTGAATACAATTGTGCTGAGTGACTTGATTCATGGAATCAAACTGCAGCAGATCTTAAGAAAATAATTCCTGGCTGGGCTCGGTGG
>NW_007196548.1:0-822 GCF_000164805.1 Carlito syrichta | reverse complement strand
GAAAGTATTTGCCAACACCAGGTCTGACAAAGGATTAACATCCTGGATCTACAAGGAATGCAAACGTGCTGAAAAGAAAAAAAACAAGCAACCCCATTATAAAATGGGCAAAAGATATGAACAGACACTTCACAAAAAGAGGACATCCGAGCAGCCAACAGACACATGAAGAAATGTTCAACCTCACTAATCATCAGGGAGATGCAAATCAAAACCACACTGAGATACCACCTAACTCCAGTCAGAATGGCAATTATCAACAACTCAAAAAATAACAGCTGCTGGAGAGGGTGTGGTGAAAAGGGAACACTGCTACACTGTTGGTGGGAGTGTAAACTAGTGCAACCTCTGTGGAAAGCAGTGTGGCGATTCCTAAAAGCTCTAAATATCAACCTCCCATATGACCCCACAATCCCCCTACTGGGAATATATCCTGAAGAACTCAAATCACTCTATAAAAAAGATACCTGCACACATATGTTTATCGCAGCATTGTTCACAATAGCAAGAACCTGGAAACAACCATGCTGCCCATCAAAAGAGGACTGGATTTAAAAAATGTGGTACATAAACACGATGGAATACTACACAGCCATAAAAAAGAACAAAATACACTTCACCCTGTGGGTTTCATGGTGAAAAATGAGGGGACAAGACTCAATGATGTTTTAATTCCACTCCAATTCCAATGTTAGAAAAGGCATGCCTTGTGAGTCAGAAGTTAGATTTGATTACTTTTAGATTACTGAATGGTTTTAAAAGCCCTCCTGTTGTATTTAATGTTAACTATTCTGTTATATACCTTTTTCATAGTATAAACCC
>NW_007196547.1:0-808 GCF_000164805.1 Carlito syrichta | reverse complement strand
GACGGACCAAGAACAAGGGTAGAAAATAGGAACACTAAAAATATTGTAAATGTTGATCCAACTATATTAATAATCATTTTAAATATGGATGATCTAAGTATAACAAAGACAAACATTGTCTAAGTGAAGATAAAAAAACAATGTTACCTACTATGTGTTCAATAAATTTTATTAAGTATTAAGATACACATAGATTAAAAGAAAGAGGTGAAGGACAATATAGCATACTAACACTAATCAAAAGAAAGAAAGAGTGAGTAGCTATATTAATTTCAGACAGAGTAGACTTCAGAGCAAGTGAAGTTATCAGGGACAAAGAGGAATATTTCACAATAATAAAGGGGTCAGTGCTCCCACAAGACAAAAATCCTTAATGGGTATGCACCTAACAAGTGTCAAACATATGCTGCAAGGAGAAACTGCAAGAAGAACTTCAGGGAGAAACAGATGAACCACTATTGTAGCCAGAGAACTTAACATTTTTCTATCATAAGTGGACAAATCCAGCAGGTGGAAAATTAATAAGACATAGATGAGCAGCACCATATCACTGGATAGAAGTGATATCCAGCCGGGCACGGTGGCTCAAACCTGTCATCACAGCAATTTGGGAGGCCGAGGTGAGGGGATTGCCTGAGCCCACGGGTTCGAGAACAGCTTGGGCAACTTGGCAAGACCTCATCTATACAATAAATCAAAAACTTAGCTGAGCGTGGCAGCATGCACCTGTAGTTCTGACTACTTGGAAGGGTGAGGTGGAAGGATCACCTGAGCCCAGTATGTCAACACTGGGGTGGCCATGAGCATG
>NW_007196546.1:0-794 GCF_000164805.1 Carlito syrichta | reverse complement strand
GAGTTTGAGGCTGCAGTGATCCATAATCATGCTACTACACTTCAAGCTGGGTGACATAGTGATACCACAACTCAAACAAGTCAGCCACACAAAAAAGGAATTGGGTGGGAAGTCACCAGGTCCTACTATGAGTGGATATAAAAATCAAATAGGACCTTGGTGGGATGCTCATCTAGTGATACTCTCCCCATGGCTTCTATGATCAGTTAAGCACTGTGAAATGCTTTTGCAGGTTTTACCATGGTGGGCTGCTGACTCTCATGGCTTCATTTACCTCTGGCAGCCATTTTGACTTGTAGTCTCTGCAATTCTGGTAACCTTTTATTCTTGTTCTATCAGCGAGACCATTTTAACTGCCCTGTCTCCTACCAGTTACTACAACAATTTTTAGAACTATTTGATCTGTTCTCATCAATGTCTTTCCAAAGGTTTTGGTATGAAAGGTGACTTCTGAGTCCTTTGGGGAAGCATAGATCATGCTTGAGTGAATTACTAAGCAAGAAAATTGTACTCAATATTTGGAATCTCCCTGAATATCTTGATTTCCATCTCACATGGTATTTGTCATCTCCATGAGGTCATAGGCCATTATGAACAGATTGTAACTGCTCAAATCAGCACAAGAAATCCAGAATCTTTGGTAATTGCACTCAGAATGGTAAAGTCAATATGATCTAAACATTACATTTTCTTTTTCGTCAAATACCCTCAGAATCTTTTTGGTTGGGTTTACCAGAACTTTGCAAATTACATGAGCAAAATCCACTAATTATTTTTACTGTCAGCATGTGTTT
>NW_007196545.1:0-1188 GCF_000164805.1 Carlito syrichta | reverse complement strand
ACCTTTTATTCTTGTTCTATCAGCGAGACCATTTTAACTGCCCTGTCTCCTACCAGTTACTACAACAATTTTTAAAACTATTTGATCTGTTCTCATCAATGTCTTTCCAAAGGTTTTGGTATGAAAGGTGACTTCTGAGTCCTTTGGGGAAGCATAGTTCATGCTTGAGTGAATTACTAAGCAAGAAAATTGTACTCAATATTTGGAATCTCCCTGAATATCTTGATTTCCATCTCACATGGTATTTGTCATCTCCATGAGGTCATAGGCCATTATGAACAGATTGTAACTGCTCAAATCAGCACAAGAAATCCAGAATCTTTGGTAATTGCACTCAGAATGGTAAAGTCAATATGATCTAAACATTACATTTTCTTTTTCATCAAATACCCTCAGAATCTTTTTGGTTGGGTTTACCAGAACTTTGCAAATTACATGAGCAAAATCCACTAATTATTTTTACTGTCAGCATGTGTTTCCATAATGAAGTAAGAGCTTATTCTAGCTATAGAAATGGAGACAAAAGAGGTGGGAGAGTGGTTGGGGATTCATGGAGGACATTTGATTTAATTTCAGGTTAACTTCTTCAAGTGAGGAAGTCATACACAACTTCAAGGCAGAAATTCTTTGAGTGGCAAAGGCAGTTTTGTGGGTATCAGAATATCCCAAATTTACTACATTGTGTCCTTTTAACTCTCTGTGAGTATCAATATCCCATTTCTTATCAATGTCTGAACTTTTGCAGTATATATCAGTAGAGATTATGGATTTCATCCATTTTGTAATTCAGACACTTACAGACTTGAACTGTGCATTTAGGTATGTATTATTTTTATCATGTAGATGCTAAAGATAATAATTTTTGCTGTTGTCACAGTTCTTGAAGATTCCTAGGTTCTAGTTCTTTTGTTAAACATTCTGGGATTGTAGCAAGTTTATTTGCTTTTGCTTTTTTTTTTCTTAGCCATTCAGACCTATTCAAAGCAGCACTCCACTAGCAGGTTCCTCAGCATCTTATGTTCTTTCTAGAGCAGCTGTCACTCAATTTCCTGAAGGTCAGCACTCAATGAGTACTTAATTTGAGGCTTGAATCACTGAGAACTTAGCTTTATGTCCTATATAATATCTTTTTCTTGAATATTAAGTAGGTTTTGATTTAGAACTGAAGGTCATTGTCTGTGTAATCCG
>NW_007196544.1:0-917 GCF_000164805.1 Carlito syrichta | reverse complement strand
TGCCATCTGCAAGCTGGAGGACCAGGAAAGTCAGTGTTGTAATTTAGTCCAAGTCTGAAAGCCTAAGAACCAGAAGAGCCAATTATGTAAGTCCCACAGGCCCAACAACTATGACTTCAGATGTTAGAGACAGGAAGAGGTGAGAGCTGTGCCAGCTGAAGGCGGGGGGGGGGGGAGAGAGAGAGAGAGAGAGATCATACTTTCTATGCCTTTTTGTTCTGTTTGGACCCTCAAAAGATTGGATGATGTGTGCCCATATTGGTAAGGAAGGATTTTCTTTACTCAGTCTACTTATTTGAATGTGAATCTCTTCTGAAAACTCCCTCACAGACACATTCAGAAATAATGTTTATCAGCTATCTGGGCATTCCTTTGCCCAGTCAAGCTGTCATATAAAAGTACCCATTCTACTATCAAAGTCTATGTCTCTCTAAAATATGCATAGTAAACTCAATGTTGGCACAAAATTAATTTTTCCCACAGAGTTCTTCTAAGTGTTCTGGTTCTTCATTCTTCATTTCTTTGAGAATTTTGGTTGCAAAATTTGGTAAAAATGTCAGTGTCTTTCAAAGAGTTAAGATTTCAACAGAACTTAGGCTTCTCCACAGGGATTCAAGTCTGGATGCTCAGCTAGTTTGGAATCCCAGACTTATTTTTCCCTAGGATCACATAGCTCTTTACCCTTCAAAACCACAACAGTGAGGTTTTTATTCCTTTCTCTGGTGTGGCTTCCTTAGAGAACAAATCCAAAATTTCCCTCAACACAGTTTGCTATCACAGTTAGACTAAAAGGCTAATGCCATTGCTTTGTGGTTCATGTGCATTTAGCTCCTCTCATGCACAAAGTGAGAGGCTTAAAAGCTTTGTTTTTGTATAAGAAGTGTTTGTTGTAGTTTATAAATCTCTACCCATGCCTC
>NW_007196543.1:0-873 GCF_000164805.1 Carlito syrichta | reverse complement strand
GGTTCATGTGCATTTAGCTCCTCTCATGCACAAAGTGAGAGGCTTAAAAGCTTTGTTGTTGTATAAGAAGTGTTTGTGTAGTTTATAAATCTCTACCCATGCCTCTAGGTTTTTGTTTACCTCATAATATCTATGTTAATAGGTTGACTGGGTTCTTCTGCTTCTGTAACCCCTGCTGGCAGTGTGTGAGTGTTAAACAATAAGTCCCTTCCAAACTCCCCTCTAAGTTGTGACAGGCAAGCCACCCTTATGGTGGGCTCTGTATTAATTCAAACCTGCTTGTATGCCAGAGCTGACTTATGCACAGTCGCGGTGACTATGTAAACCTTAGCTTCTAGTCAACATGTTCTTGAACCCAGGGTCCAGCTTATGCACAGTCACAATGACTGTGTGGACCTGAGCCCCCCAAGTAAATATGTTACAAGCGCCTCCAGTTATCTAACATTCCAGAAGACCTAATCAGTTCCACCCTGCCTGTCTGACCGTTAGTGGTCAGTCATGGTCACCTGGAGCCCGTGCCCACTCAAATCAAACACAAACTAACCAATCAGTATCTCTGTAACCACACTCATACAATTCCATCCAGTCCTGTGTGGGCAAGTCTGTAATGCCACCCCATTCCTTCCAAATTGTGTATAAAAAATGCTTGCAAACCTGAGTCGGGGCTCTCGTTCCTGTACACCTGCACCAGTAACAGACGTGAGCCCAGATTCGAGCCTGAATAAAGACCCTCGTGTGATTTGCATCAGAGCTGGCTCTTTGGAGGTCTCTCATATTCTGAATTCAGGTACAACATTTGGGGGCTTGTCCAGGATCCCAGAGACCCCCCCCAGACACCCCCCAGCCCGGAGGGTCCCAGTGCCAGCAGGTAAG
>NW_007196542.1:0-1033 GCF_000164805.1 Carlito syrichta | reverse complement strand
TCTTCTTCACTAGTCCCATCAAAATACTTAATGCTAGAATTTTTTTTCATCTCGGACACTGTAGTATTGCTCACTTTTTAAAAATTCTTTGGCCATTGAATCTGTGGTGAATCTGATTATAATACAAGTTTGAGCTGAGATCATTTCTATAAAATCATCTCCAATAAATAGTCCAACAACTTAACTTATACTTTGAGGATCATTTGGAAATACCTTGACACCTGGATTATCAATAAACACTTCTAATTTTCTCTTTGGATTATATTTTGTTTACTCAGTGTCTGATTTGTTCTCAACCAGTACTAGATTCACTGTCATAGATTATCCGTGTTATATTTCTTTTTTTAAAATTTGAATTGGAGTCTCACGGCCACTGCAGCCTCGACCTGCTGAAGTCAGGTGACCCTTCCAACTCAGCCATCCAAGTAGCTGGAACTACAGGCATGTGTGGCCATGCCTGGCTATTTTTTTATTTATTGTAGAGATGAGGTCTCATCAAATTGCCCAGGCTGGTCTCTAGTCCGTGGGCTCAGGTGATCCACTCGCCTCAGCCTCCCAAAGTGTTGGGATGACAGGTTGAGCCCTGAGCTTGGCATATCTGTGTTATATTTCTGCATTTACATTGCATCATTACAACACTATCTGACTTACTATCACTAATAAGTTAAATAGATTCACCTTCGACCTGAGAAATCTCATCAGCATATATATATATACTATTATTATTTTTTTTTTTTACTCGGAGTCTCACTCTGTCACCCAGACTGGAGTGCAATGGCCGCTCCCGGTCACCGCAGCCTCAACCAGCTGGGCTTCCACGATCCTTCCACCTCAGCCTTCCAAGTAGCTGGAACTACAGGCGTGCGCTACCACGCCTGGCAGATTTTTTGATTTATTGTAAAGATGAGGTCTTGCCAAGTTGCCCAGGTGGGTCTCGAACCCGCGGGCTCAGCAATTCACTCACCTCAGACTCCCAAGGTGCGGGATTACAGGCTGAGCCACCGAGACCAGCAGTATATGTTTCTTTATTTTC
>NW_007196541.1:0-960 GCF_000164805.1 Carlito syrichta | reverse complement strand
CCGTGTTATATTTCTTTTTTTAAAATTTGAATTGGAGTCTCACGGCCACTGCAGCCTCGACCTGCTGAAGTCAGGTGACCCTTCCAACTCAGCCATCCAAGTAGCTGGAACTACAGGCATGTGTGGCCATGCCTGGCTATTTTTTTATTTATTGTAGAGATGAGGTCTCATCAAATTGCCCAGGCTGGTCTCTAGTCCGTGGGCTCAGGCGATCCACTCGCCTCAGCCTCCCAAAGTGTTGGGATGACAGGTTGAGCCCTGAGCTTGGCATATCTGTGTTATATTTCTACATTTACATTGCATCATTACAACACTATCTGACTTACTATCACTAATAAGTTAAATAGATTCACCTTCGACCTGAGAAATCTCATCAGCATATATATATATATATATATACTATTATTATTTTTTTTTTTTACTCGGAGTCTCACTCTGTCACCCAGACTGGAGTGCAATGGCCGCTCCCGGTCACCGCAGCCTCAACCAGCTGGGCTTCCACGATCCTTCCACCTCAGCCTTCCAAGTAGCTGGAACTACAGGCGTGCGCTACCACGCCTGGCAGATTTTTTGATTTATTGTAAAGATGAGGTCTTGCCAAGTTGCCCAGGTGGGTCTCGAACCCGCGGGCTCAGGCAATTCACTCACCTCAGACTCCCAAGGTGCGGGATTACAGGCTGAGCCACCGAGACCAGCAGTATATGTTTCTTTATTTTCCATAATTATGGTAAATTATTTCTAACTTTGAAGTCTGAAATCCATGAAATTATCAAAATACAAGTATACAACACTGATTGCAACAAAGTTATGGACAATCTGTGATTTTTTACCAACTATGTAAATCAGCAACATTGCACAGTAGATATCAGATAGTCATCTCAATTAACTTTCTCTCTCCTTGCCTGACTATTCATTTTCAAGCAAAATATAATAACACATACATATGGCAACACTGCAGCA
>NW_007196540.1:0-621 GCF_000164805.1 Carlito syrichta | reverse complement strand
GACGGAAGTTTCCTGTATATGACGAGCTCCATTACCCAGCTTCCTGCTTCACTCTGCAGGATGCCGTGACTGTTCATGCTGACCAAGAATTCCAGTTCTCTGGATATGAAGAGAATGACGTCCACAATGTTCTTTGGGACCTGGAATCCAAGATTCCTGGTTTCCCTTCACAAGACCTCCCCAAAACGTGGAATGTTCCAAACACAAAACTCCAATTCCTACCTGCCCGCTCAAAATAATTTTTTGTAGTTTGACGTCACCTGAATCGAGGAATTTTGTACCAATATACCTTTTGATTCTGGGGTATATGATTATGGTCATAGATGGTCCGAGGAAACAAAAGGATTTCTAGAGCCAAATACTTGAGGATCTGTAATGACTGATTTAGCCTATCCACGGGCAAGTAGCTCTGAATATGTAGGGGCCCAGAAGCACAGATTTCTGATTAAACCTCATTAAGGGCCTCTGTAGATTCCGGAGAATGAGAACACCTACAGCCGAATTTCCTTTTAATTCTTAATAAGATGCCCTGATTTTTCCTGTCGATTTGGATTCCAAATTCAGTATATCAAAAGACAGATGCTCAGAGATTTCCTAGGTTCGTGGATTCCATGATTCCTG
>NW_007196539.1:0-1168 GCF_000164805.1 Carlito syrichta | reverse complement strand
TTTTGTTCATGACAGAATCAGTTGGGTCATAAAGGGTTAAAAAGGACAGCTTACGCTTTAATCAAAACCAGCTGAAGATATTTTTCTGGCCCCAGGTCAGGTCATACTTGTTGATTACCTGGTAATGTACAAATATTCTCCTCTAAGTCTCATGCATGTTGACTCCAAAATCAAGAGAATATTGCACAATAAGTGGTACAATAGCCCCCTCCAACTGTGGGACCCTTTCTGTCTTCTCAATAAATTCTGCTTTTAAAAAAAGATGTAGAGATAAATCCTCTACCTTGCAGATGATATCCTAACATAACCCAGATTACATAATCCCCAGAAAGTTTAGAGCTAGAAAGAGCCTCTCTTTCTTCATAGATTTTGTCTTTCAACCTCTGAATGCATCTAAGACATCTGCTACTTCATGATCTCCAAGTATAATTAAGATGTTACATTAAATGACATAGACTTGTATGAAGATCTATGGATTGTAAAATGATCACATATCTATTGGCAAGATTGTGTTTTGAGGAAGGGAACTATGACAATTAATGAAAGTATATGTTTTTTTAAAAATACCAGCAAAGTGGTTGGAGAGAAAAGAACATATTTTAGATCAGTAGATGCATGCTAGCTGTCAAGATTTTACCCATTTGCAGCATCAGTTACAATTAAATCCTTTATCTAGTTATCCTTATTGATAGCCCTCTTCAAATCTCCAAAACCTGTCTGTTTTTGTACCAGCTGATCTGGGGTGCTAGAAGGAATGCAATTGGAATTGTGCCTTGCTAATTCCACATCTTTGGTGGTGTGGTAATGTCTGTGGCTTCACTAAGAATGCAATCAAAATTGACCCTTGAATGATGCGGGGGATTAAGGTCACTGACCTCCTGGGCAGTGGAAAATCTGCTTATAAATTTTGATTCCCCCAGTACTTAACTACTAATTGCCTACTATTGGTTAAAAACCTTTCCAATACCATATACAGTTGATGAACACATATTTTGTTTATGTATCTTCTACATATTATTGCAATAAAGTAAGCTAGAGGAAAGAACATAAGAAGAAATTCATGAGGAAGAGAAAATGTATGTATTATTCAGTAAGTGAAAGAGGATCACCATAAAGATTTTACTCTTGTCATTTTCACATTGAGTAGGTCGAGAAGAAATGTGGAGGT
>NW_007196538.1:0-717 GCF_000164805.1 Carlito syrichta | reverse complement strand
CAAAAGATCATTAGAGACTACTACGTACACTTGTATGGAAACAAACTTGAAAATCAGAAGGAAATGGAAGACTTTCTGACATCACACAACTTACCTAGGTTGGAACAAGAAGAAATTGAGACCCTAAATAAACCAATAACAATCAAGGAAATCGACCACGTAATAAGAAAACTTCCTACAAAAAAAAGCCCCGGTCCAGATGGCTTTCCAGCAGAATTCTACAAGACATTTAAGGAGGAGCTGATACCAATCCTACTGAAGGTATTCCAGGAGATTGAAAAAGATGGAACTCTCCCCAAATCATTTTACGAAGCCAACATCACATTGATACCCAAGCCAAGTAAAGATCCAACAAAGAAAGAGAACGACAGGCCAATATCTTTGATGAACATAGATGCTAAAATTCTCAACAAGATCCTAGCAAACCGGATTCAGCAATACATCTCAAAAATCATCCATCATGACCAAGTAGGCTTCATTCCTGGCATGCAAGGCTGGTTCAATATTCGTAAAACCATAAATGTAATTAAATACATCAACAGATGTCAAAACAAAAACCACATGATCATATCACTAGATGCAGAAAAACTTTTGATGAAATCCAGCACCCCTTCTTGATAAAAACCCTTGAACATCTAGGCATACGGAGAACATACCTCAAAATAGTAAAAGCCATCTACGAGAAACCCACAGCCAGCATACTCCTAAATGGACAAA
>NW_007196537.1:0-767 GCF_000164805.1 Carlito syrichta | reverse complement strand
GACATTTGTGTAGCACTTACTGCTCCCCCCCTGGCCTTTCCACCCCCGGAATTTCATCAGTAACTGTTCACAGTCTGTTCAGCGTTTGTTTTATACATGCATGCATGATGTGTCCGACACGGATTTGGGAGGGGCGGATGCATGTGGGTTTAGGTGGCTTAGTGCCTGTGTGTTGTGTCCTGTGCATCATGGGTGCACACTAGTACATGCATGATTTTGTGTGGATGCCGTGCTTGTGTGTGTAGTCATTGTGTTTTGCTCAATGTTGGTGTGTACATTCCTTCCACGTGTGTGCAATTGTGTGAGCCTGTGTATCGGGTGTGTGTGTGTGTGTGTGTGTGTGTGTGTGTGTTCAAGGAAGTTGGATCAGTGTCATTTGTTTTGTAGCTGGAGGATTAGAAGAGTGTACAATTAAGTGTGTTTCACTGCTGGCTTCGTAGGCATTGCTACTTGGCTGCTTTTCCTTTTCTTGAACCTTCTGGAGCTAATGTTTTAATCATCAAAAGATTGGCAGAGATTGGCAGAGGATCTTCAGCATCTTTGGTTTGGTGCATGCATATGTGTGGGTTTTTCTTTTGTTTTCATTTTCTTCTTTTAATGGACAGCTGTAAATGGAGTTTTTTAAAAAAGATATTTCTATACAGTGTGCCCCGGGAATTCAGTCTTTCAGGATTTTGCTTGCATAAATAAAATATTTATTCACCAACTTACCATCTGTTATCCTTTGCCAAAAGAAAGTCGACTGCATGCACTGAGGTGTATGGGTG
>NW_007196536.1:0-581 GCF_000164805.1 Carlito syrichta | reverse complement strand
GGTCTTGAACCCACAGGTTCAGGCAACACTCTTGCTTCAGCCTCCCAAAGTGTTGGGATTACAATCTTGAGCCACTGCACCCAGCCATTTTTCTCTTTTTTTTCTGAGTTGGAGTCTCACTCTGTCGCCCAGACTGGAGTGCAGTGGCCGCTCCCGGCACCGCAGCCTCGACCTGCTGGCCTCCGGCGATCCTTCCGCCTCAGGCTTCCGAATAGCCAGAATTACAGGTGCGTGCTACCAAGCCCGGCTAATTTTTTGATTTATTGTAGAGATGAGGTCTCGCTGCTCAGGTGGGTCTCGAACCTGCGGGCTCAGTCAATCCACTCACCTCAGCCTCCCAAATGTGCGGGATTACAGGCTAAGCCACCGAGCCCAGCTCTTTTTCTCTTTGTATAAGTTCATTAATCTCATCTTGAGGGTCGACCCTCATAACCTAATCTAACCCCAATTCTCTCCTAAAGGCTTCATTTACAAATGCCATCAAACTGGAGAGTAGGATTTCAATGCCTGAATTTGGGGGTGACACAGACCCTCAGACTATTGCAAGAAGGAATAAATTATAGTGAGTTTTGGAAAGTCCA
>NW_007196535.1:0-809 GCF_000164805.1 Carlito syrichta | reverse complement strand
GGGGTGACCCAGACCCTCAGCCTATTGCAAGAAGGAATAAATTATAGTGAGTTTTTGGAAAGTCCATGCCAATCTATATTCAAATATTGTATTTCTTTAAATCTTGTTATTTGTCATAATGATATTTGATTCCAAAAATATCGTGTATAGTAATATGTGTTTACAATCTTATGCTAAATTTTTTTTTTTAAAAAAGGTAATATTGATAGAACCTTTTTTTCAGACTTGTATGTCATTTATACATTTCACTGGATAGTTTAGCTATTAAAACTATCCACCATAAACCAATGACTGACTATTTTACTTGGCAGTCCCCAGCTGGCAGAATATGGCCAGTAAATCAGACCCTGTTAAAGAATACACTCATTGTAAAAAAGAAAACGACAAAGGAAGGAATAAATGAGTAGAGAAAAGTTAGCTGTGGCTGGAGAGGAGTTGGAAATGGGGAGAAGGAAGGTCAGCTGATAAAAGAGGATGGAACACTCCAGAAAGTAGAAGGACTTATTGTACTAACCTGGGGATGCTGAGAAGATGAATGAAATGTGCATAATGTGCTTTGAACTCCCTGCTCAGGAAAGCAGATGCCAAGTAAAATGAAATTCTATTCATTGTGTTTCTTACCAGGCATACAAAAAACCACTTAGTCATTTCAATCATTGAACAATGCTCTATTATCAAAATGAAACTATATCTGCGTTCACCCAAAGTATTTGTATATATTGCAAAGCTATTTAAACCAATGGATATAATTTTAAGAGGGATTATTATATTAATTATTCCACACCTATGAGTGACAGTGGAATACTGAG